>NW_022631056.1:5537306-5790720 GCF_010015895.1 Lontra canadensis | reverse complement strand
CCCCCCCCCCTCACGATTTGGGATCTCTTCTTCACACTTTTAGTATTTTACTTGTTCCTTCATGTACTCTTATCTGGACAAAATGACAAGGAGGAAAAATTCACCACAAAAAAAAAAGAAAAAGAGGCAGTACCAAAGGCTAGGGACCTAATCAATACAGACATTGGTAATACGTCAGATCTAGAGTTCAGAATGACAATTCTCAAGGTTCTAGCCGGGCTCGAAAAAGGCATGGAAGATATTAGAGAAACCCTCTTGGGAGATATAAAAGCCCTTTCTGGAGAAATAAAAGTACTAAAATCTAATCAAGTTGAAATCAAAAAAGCTATTAATGAGGTGTAATCAAAAATGGAGGCTCTCAATGCTAGGATAAATGAGGCAGAAGAAAGAATTAGCGATATAGAAGACCAAATGACAGAAAATAAAGAAGCTGAGCAAAAGAGGGACAAAGAGCTACTGGACCACGAGGGCAGAATTCGAGAGATAAGTGACACCATAAGACGAAACAACATTAGAATAATTGGGATTCCAGAAGAAGAAGAAAGAGAGAGGGGAGCAGAAGGTATATTGGAGAGAATTATTAGAGAGAATTTCCCCAATATGGAAAAGGGAACAAGCATCAAAATCCAGGAGGTTCAGAGAACCCCCCTCAAGATCAATAAGAATAGGTCCACACCCCGTCACCTAATAGTAAAATTTACAAGTCTTAGTGACAAAGAGAAAATCCTGAAAGCAGCCCGGGAAAAGAAGTCTGTAACATACAATGGTAAAAATATTAGATTGACAGCAGACTTATCCACAGAGACCTGGCAGGCCAGAAAGAGCTGGCATGATATATTCAGAGTACTAAACAAGAAAAACATGCAGCCAAGAATACTATATCCAGCTAGGCTATCATTGAAAATAGAAGGAGAGATTAAAAGCTTCCAGGACAAACAAAAACTGAAAGAATTTGCAAACACCAAGCCAGCTCTACAGGAAATATTGAAAGGGGTCCTCTAAGCAAAGAGAGAACCTAAAAGTAGTAGATCAGAAAGGAACAGAAACAATATACAATAGCAGTCACCTTACAGGCAATACAATGGCACTAAATTCATATCTCTCAATAGTTACCCTGAATGTTAATGGGCTAAATGCCCCAATCAAAAGACACAGGGTATCAGAATGGATAAAAAAACAAAACCCATCTATATGTTGCCTACAAGAAACTCATTTTAAACCCGAAGACACCTTCAGATTTAAAGTGAGGGGGTGGAAAAGAATTTACCATGCTAATGGACATCAGAAGAAATCAGGAGTGGCAATCCTTATATCAGATCAATTAGATTTTAAGCCAAAGACTATAATAAGAGATGAGGAAGGACACTATATCATACTCAAAGGATCTGTCCAACAAGAAGATCTAACAATTTTAAATATCTATGCTCCTAACGTGGGAGCAGCCAACTATATAAACCAATTAATAACAAAATCAAAGAAACACATCAACAATAATACAATAATAGTAGGGGACTTTAACACTCCCCTCACTGAAATGGACAGATCATCCAAGCAAAAGATCAACAAGGAAATAAAGGCCTTAAATGACACACTGGACCAGATGTATATCACAGATATATTCAGAACATTTCATCTCAAAGCAACAGAATACACATTCTTCTCTAGTGCCCATGGAACATTCTCCAGAATAGATCACATCCTCGGTCCTAAATCAGGTCTCAACCGGTATCAAAAGATTGGGATCATTCCCTGCATATTTTCAGACCATAATGCTCTGAAGCTAGAACTCAATCACAAGAGGAAATTTGGAAAGAACCCAAATACATGGAGACTAAACAGCATCCTTCTAAAGAATGAATGGGTCAACCAGGAAATTAAAGAAGAATTGAAAAAATTCATGGAAACAAATGATAATGAAAACACAACGGTTCAAAATCTGTGGGACACAACAAAGGCAGTCGTGAGAGGAAAATATATAGTGGTACAAGCCTTTCTCAAGTAACAAGAAAGGTCTCAGGTACACAACCTAACCCTACACCTAAAGGAGCTGGAGAAAGAACAAGAAAGAAACCCTAAACCCAGCAGGAGAAGAGAAATCATAAAGATTAGAGCAGAAATCAATGAAATAGAAACCAAAAAACCATAGAACAAATCAATGAACCTAGGAGCTGGTTCTTTGAAAGAATTAATAAGATTGATAAACCCTTGGCCAGACTTATCAAAAAGAAAAGAGAAAGGACCCAAATCAATAAAATCATGAATGGAAGAGGAGAGATCACAACTAACACCAAAGAAATACAGACAATCATAAGAACATATTATGAGCAACTCTATGCCAACCAATTTGACAATCTGGAAGAAATGATGCATTCCTAGAGACATATAAACTACCACAACTGAACCAGGAAGAAATAGAAAGCCTGAACAGACCCATAACCAGTAAGGAGATTGAAACAGTCATCAAAAATCTCCAAACAAACAAAAGCCCAGGGCCAGACGGCTTCCCGGGGGAATTCTACCAAACATTTAAGGAAGAACTAATTCCTATTCTCCTGAAACTGTTCCAAAAAATAGAAATGGAAGGAAAACTTCCAAACTCATTTTATGAGGCCAGCATCACCTTGATCCCAAAACCAGACAAGGATCCCATCAAAAAAGAGAACTACAGACCAATATCCTTGATGAACACAGATGCAAAAATTCTCACCAAAATACTAGCCAATAGGATTCAACAGTACATTAAAAGGATTATTCACCATGACCGAGTGGGATTTATTCCAGGGCTGCAAGGTTGGTTCAACATCTGCAAATCAATCAATGTGATACAACACATTAATAAAAGAAAGAACAAGAACCATATGATACTCTCCATAGTTGCTGAAAAAGCATTTGACAAAGTACAGCATCCCTTCCTGATCAAAACTCTTCAAAGTGTAGGGATAGAGGGCACATACCTCAATATTATCAAAGCCATCTATAAAAAACCCATCGCAAATATCATTTTCAATGGAGAAAAACTGAAAGCATTTCCGCTAAGGTCAGGAACACGGCAGGGATGTCCGTTATCACCACTGCTATTCAACATAGTACTAGAAGTCCTAGCCTCAGCAATCAGACAACAAAAAGAAATTAAAGGCATCCAAATCGGCAAAGAAGAAGTCAAACTATCACTCTTCGCAGATGATATGATACTATATGTGGAAAACCCAAAAGACTCCACTCCAAAACTGCTAGAACTGGTACAGGAATTCAGTAAAGTGTCAGGATATAAAATCAATGCACAGAAATCAGTTGCATATCTCTACACCAGCAACAAGACAGAAGAAAGAGAAATTAAGGAGTCCATCCCATTTACAATTGCACCCAAAACTATAAGATACCTAGGAATAAACCTAACCAAAGAGACTAAGAATCTATACACAGAAAACTATAAAGTACTCATGAAAGAAATTGAGGAAGACACAAAGAAATGGAAAAATGTTCCATGCTCCTGGATTGGAAGAATAAATATTGTGAAAATGTCTATGCTACCTAAAGCAATCTACACATTTAATGCAATTCCTATCAAAGTACCATCCATTTTTTTCAAAGAAATGGAACAAATAATCCTAAAATTTATATGGAACCAGAAAAGACCTCGAATAGCCAAAGGAATATTGAAAAAGAAAGCCAAAATTGGTGGCATCACAATTCCAGACTTCAAGCTCTACTACAAAGCTGTCATCATCAAGACAGCATGGTACTGGCACAAAAACAGACACATAGATCAATGGAACAGAATAGAGAGCCCAGAAATAGACCCTCAATTCTATGGTCAACTAATCTTCGACAAAGCAGGAAAGAATGTCCAATGGAAAAAAGACAGCCTCTTCAATAAATGGTGTTGGGAAAATTGGACAGCCACACGCAGAAAAATGAAATTGGATCATTTCCTTACACCACACACGAAAATAGACTCAAAATGGATGAAGGACCTCAATGTGAGAAAGGAATCCATCAGAATCCTTGAGGAGAACACAGGCAGCAACCTCTTCGACCTCAGCCGCAGCAACATCTTCCTAGGAACATCGCCAAAGGCAAGGGAAGCAGGGGCAAAAATGAACTATTGGGATTTTATCAAGATCAAAAGCTTTTGCACAGCAAAGGAAACAGTTAACAAAACCAAAAGACAACTGACAGAATGGGAGAAGATATTTGCAAACGACATATCAGATAAAGGGCTAGTGTCCAGAATCTATAAAGAACTTAGCAAACTCAACACCCAAAGAACAAATAATCCAATCAAGAAATGGGCAGAAGACATGAACAGACATTTCTGCAAAGAAGACATCCAGATGGCCAACAGACACATGAAAAAGTGTTCCATATCACTCGGCATCAGGGAAATACAGATCAAAACCACAATGAGATACCACCTCATACCAGTCAGAATGGCTAAAATTAACAAGTCAGGAAATGACAGATGCTGGTGAGGATGCGGAGAAAGGGGAACCCTCCTACACTGTTGGTGGGAATGCAAGCTGGTGCAACCACTCTGGAAAACAGCATGGAGGTTCCTCAAAATGTTGAAAATAGAACTACCCTATGACCCAGCAATTGCACTGCTGGGTATTTATCCCAAAGATACAAACGTAGTCATCCGAAGGGGCACGTGCACCCGAATGTTTATAGCAGCAATGTCTACAATAGCCAAACTATGGAAAGAACCTAGATGTCCATCAACAGACGAATGGATAAAGAAGATGTGGTATATATACACAATGGAATACTATGCAGCCATCAAAAGAAATGAAATCTTGCCATTTGCGACAACGTGGATGGAACTAGAGGGTATCATGCTTAGCGAAATAAGTCAAATGGAGAAAGACAACTATCATATGATCTCCCTGATATGAGGGAGAGGAGATGCAACATGGGGGGTTAAGGGGGTAGGAGAAGAGTAAATGAAGCAAGATGGGATTGGGAGGGAGATAAACCATAAGTGACTCTTAATCTCACAAAACAAACTGAGGGTTGCTGGGGGGAGGGGGGTTGGGGGGGATGGGGTTATTATGGACATTGGGGAGGGTATGTGCTATGATGAGTGCTGGGAAGTGTGTAAACCTGGCGATTCACAGACCTGTACCCCTGGGGAAAAAAAATATATGTTTATAAAAAATAAAATAAAAAAAAAAAAGATGGTATCCTTTTTTCCACAAGTATTTCTCATGAAAGAATTTGTTTTCTTAAACAAATGTAATACATATTTGAAGCAACAATAATATTTAGCAAAAATGTGACATTTCTGTTTACAGTTGCTCCAAAATATTTTTCAATTTCACAAAGCCATTATCCAGTGTGGCCATAAAATAGAGACTGGAGATCTAGGTAGCAAATGTTATTTTTAAAACCAATGTTAATTCAGAAAAATGTAAAATAGGCATGACACTAAATTTCTGGATCTAGTAAACTAAGAATAAACACCTAAAAAAAGTTTCCTACTATTTTCTGAAAGAAATAAAGAGGTTTTTGGTTGTACAATATTCTGGTTTTTGATTGTACAATATTCTATGTGCTGTATGGATATGCAATTTAAATAGGTATATGCTGTGTCTATCTCTGCCCTATTTCCTATAGCTCTCCCTTTCCACCCCCAACAATATACTACCTTTTACCAAGTTATAGACATTAACCTAAATCATCCCACATGGTCCAAGGGAAGAGTTAACGTAATACATGGATGTAAAACATGACGGGAAAAAAGTCCTTTTCAATCTTCTCAAAAGCAAAATATGTTTGTATCACAAGTTCCTCAGGAAACACTAATGTCTTTAACTTTTTGATAGTGTCTTTTTCCTGATACTATACTTGAATGTGGTTGTCTTAGTCAGCTAGGGCTGCTACAACAAATTACCATAGAATGCATGGAATAGAAACAACAGAAATTTATTTCTCATAGTTCTGGAGGCTGGAAGTCCAAGATCAGGATGCCAGCATGGTTCTGGTTACAACCCTCTTCCAGATAACAGACTGATGACTTGTATCTTCACGTAGTAGAGAGAAGGTAAGAAAGTTCTCTGGGGGTCCTTTTATAGAGGCACTAATCTAATTCATGAGGGCTGTACTCTCATGATCTAATCACCTCCCAAAGTCTTCGCCTCCTAATACCATCCCTCTGGAGGTTAGGATTTCAACTTATGAATCCTGGGGGGACACAAACATACAGTCCCTAGTAGTGGTTCCAGCTTCTGCAGGACTCTTCCCCCACCACTTCTACCTCTTCTCCTTGAGTACGAGCTTCTGGGACTCGTCCACTTAACATCTGAATCAATATTCCTAATTTGGCTAATTTTCTGAAGTCTTTGAAGATTTTCTTGACCTGTTGGTAGCAATCCTGGAAGCAGTGAAAGATTCTGCTGACTGATATATCTCATGTCAGCCAATGTTGATTTCATAAAAGTTCAAGGGCAAGTCCTACAGTCGTTGCAGCTGTAGCCACTGCTCAGAACTGAGGAAAGCAGTTCTCACTGCCTGAAGAAGTCAACCATAACCTGACTTTCTCTTTCTAGCACTTCCCAACAAAAAATACTTGTATAGTTGCAAACAAGCCACAAACTGGGAGAAGACATTTACAAAACATATATATGATAAAATACATCTAATGCATGCAAAATACACAAAGAACTCTTTTTTAAAGAAGATTTTATTTATTTTGAGAGAGTGTGTGCACATGAGCGGTGGGAGGGGCAGAGGCAGAGGGAGAGACAGAATCTCAAGCGGACTGGACACTGAACATGGAGCCTGACACAGGGCTTGATCTCATGACCCTGAGATCTTGACCTGACCCAAAATCAAGAGTTAGACACTTAACTGATTGAGCCACCCTGGCACCCCTTATAGGACCCTTAAAACTCAACAATAGGAAAGCAAATAATTAAAAACTGGGCTAAAGAGACACCTGGTAGCTCAAGCAGTTAAGAGTTTACCTTTGGTTCAGGTCATGATCCCAGGGTCTTGGGATCAAACTCCGCATCAGGGTCTCTGCTCAGTGGGAAGCTTGTCTCTCCCTCTCCCTCTGCCACTCTCCCTGCTTGCACTCACTCTTTCTCTCTCTCTTTCTGTGTCAAATAAATAAATAAAATCTTTGGGAAAAAATAGTGGGCTAAAGATCTGAACAGACACCTCACCAAAAAGATATACAGATGGCAAATAAGCATTTGAAATGATGTTCTACATCATATGTCATTGGGGAATTACAAATTAAAATAATGATGAGATACTACCATACATCTATCAGATCAGCAAAAGTCCAAAACACAGATAAGACCAATGTTGGTTAAGATGTGGAGAAAAAGAGACTCTCATTCATTGTTGGTAGGAATACAAAATGGTACAGCCCCTTTGGAAGACAATTTGGTGGTTTCTTATAAAACTAAACATGCTCTTATTGTATGATCCAGCAATTGTACTTCTTGGTATTTACCCAATGGAGTTGAAAATTTATGTTCCCATAAAAACTTGCACAATGAATGTTTATGGCAGCTTTATTCATAATTGCCAAAAACTGAAAATAACAAAGAGGTCCTTTAGTAGGTGAGTGGATAAATAAATGGTGTTACACTCAGAAAATGGAATATTATTCAGTGCTAAGAAGAAATGAGCTTTCAACCCACAAAAAGACATAGAAAACTATGAAAACGCATTATTAAGTGAAAGATGTCAGTTTGAAAATGTTTCATGCTGTATGATTCCAACGGTATGACATTCTAGAAAAGGCAAATCTATAGAGACAGTGAAAAGATCAGTGGTTGCCAGAGGGAAGGAGAGGGAGGAGAGATGAATAGGTAGAAAACAGAGAATTTTTCAGGCAGGGAAACTAATCTGTGTGACACTGAATATGTGACCTCATACATTTGTCAAAACTTATAGAACAGTATAACATGGAGAAGGAACCCTAATGTAAACAAAAGAGTTTAGTTAATAATAAAGACTGTATCAATATTGATTCATAAATTGTAACCAATGTACCATACCAATGCAAAAAGTTGATGGAAACCATGAATGGGGGGAGGAGAAATATAGGGAACTTTCTCAATGTCTGCTCAATTTCTCTGTACACCTGAAACTAAAGCCTATTAGTAACTTTTTTAAATATTTGACGAAGTAAAAAAGTACTTTACGGCTCTCTCTCTGGGTTCTGTAAATCAGCTCATTGACATGATTTCATTGGCCTACATTCATAAGGCTAACCTGTTGCAAATGCTCTTATTGCATCTTCAAAAGGTTTTTGCTGAGAGTTTCCTAATGTACCTTAGTTTTGTTGGGCTAGTGGTGGTCACTGGCATCTCCACTGGCTTCCATGCAGGTTTCTCTTGTTCAGTTGCACAAGGAGGTGCAGGTTGAGAATATCCTGTCCATGATGCTAGAGCAGTGGGTACAGATCAGAAGTGGGAATCCGAGCAGAAACAGCAGTTGGACTTGAGCCAGAGTCACTGGTGTGGATGAACCAACTGGAACAGTGGTCATAAGATTTGGTCGCTGGGTTGTAGCTGAAGCAGGTATTATATCAGTGTTTTGGGATTTGTCCTAAGAACCATCATGAACTTTCCCTCATTTTGATTATATTCTTTGAGGAGAGTTAACATCATTAAGAGTTTCATCATCATTAAGGGTTTTGTCTACAGAAATTGTTTTTTTCCCACTGCTCTAAATGCATCATCCACCTTCAGTGTTGTTACTACAAAGCTGCAGTCAGCTCCACTGGATCCAGTTGCTTGCACTACACTGAATTCTAGAACCAAAGTCCTGACTGAGGCTGGAGCTCCCAGTCCATATCACATTCCTGGAGGCAACCCTCCCAACTCCCCACGTCACAGTACATTGTTTAGATCTCTAGAAAGCTCTCCTCTCAGACCCCCTGCTGCACACAGCCCAAACTGTCTCTTAAATGGCAATAGAATCAGTATTTCTTGGTTTGAAAAGAAAAAAAGGAAGAAAAAGATTCCCCATTAGTATGTTAGTTTTCATCCCCTTAAAATAAGAGAGATTTTCAATTAGAGAGGCATAATTCACACTGGAGAAATTATATTATACCATATTTTATTATTTTTTTAAGATTTTATTTATTTATTTGACAGACAGAGATCACAAGTAGGCAGAGAGGCAGGCAGAAAGAGAGAGAGAGAGAGGAGGAAGCAGGCTCCCTACTGAGCAGAGAGTCTGATGTGGGGCTCGATCCCAGGACCCTGAGATCATGACCTGAGCCAAAGGCAGAGGCTTAACCCACTGAGCCACCCAGGCACCCCAATCATACCATATTTTAAAAACAAATTTTAACTATTAAAAGTGGTTTTAAAATCACCTCTCTGTTTTTTGGCATTTAGCAGCTGGGAAATAATAATACCCAAATGCATACACAATGGAAGCTTAGGGAAGAACAGATCCAATCAGTTTAGTTTTAGCCAATCTATGTGTAAGTTACTTGTAGATATCCACATGGAGTTGTTGAGTAGGTAGACATTAATTTTAAAATTGTTTCCCAGATGGCATGAAAGTCATGGAACTAAATGGCATTACCATTTTTTTTTAGAAAAAAAAATTATTTGGGAAAGACCAACTTAGAGATTTTCAAGACAGAACCAGATCTTACGAAGTTGCCTGGTAAGGAGTGGCCAATGAGAGAGATGTCAATCTATCTCTAAGAAGAGTCCTTGGCAAGGAGTAAAGGAAGTGTTTCAAGTAAGAAAGGATAATCATTTGTGTCAAAAGCTACAAAATCATTTGTGTAAGCTAAAAGGTGCTTTTAGGTAAGGCAAAAACAGGACTGAGAATTGACTTGGATTTGGCTACATGGAAGTCACTGGTGACTTTGAACAAACAGTTCTTGTGGAGGGAAAGAGACAGAAACAGATTTGGAGTAGATTCAAGGAAGTGTGGGAAAACAGGAAGCATAGAGAATGTGTACAGGCAATTGTATTTAAGAGGTTACACAGCAAAGGGAAGCAGGGAAATGGAAAATGGACCTGAAGGAGATGTGAAATCAAGGGGAGTTTACTGTCCTTTTGTTATTGTTGATGGAAGAGGGAGGAGGCAATTGCAGGCATGAAGTCTTTGAGCAGGGGAGCGGTGATGAGAGTCAGTACACCAGAGGAGTTGACTTTAGGGCAAAGTACTACCCATCATATTCAACCACAGGAGGAATAAAAGATATAGGATTACAGATGCAGGCTAGCAGATGGATAAGAAACAAGACCATCAGTTAAGAATGAGAAAGAGGGATGAGGTGTTGAAGGCTTTTATAGAGAAGAGACTATGCATAATAGCTCTGGGAAAGAGAGAGACTGAACTGACTCACAGATATCCCACAAACTCTCCTCTTAGGCAAGTCACATACCTGTCTAGAGGATTCTCAGACAGAGAAAATAATTTGGGAACTTTTTGTAGAATTTACTTTCATTGGAAAAAAGTGAGAAGTCCCAATTCATTTTCATTCTTCATGAGCTGTATCCAAAAGTTTTAAGCTCCAAAATTTTCTTTCTTCATTGTCCTACAGAATTTCGGGGTTGTTGTTTACTTCAACTAAGAATACAACACCATTTAAATTTAT
The DNA here is from genome assembly GCF_010015895.1 of Lontra canadensis. Lineage (NCBI taxonomy): Eukaryota > Metazoa > Chordata > Mammalia > Carnivora > Mustelidae > Lontra > Lontra canadensis. Next base: position 5,780,135 of record NW_022631056.1, on the reverse strand, counting down.
TTCTCTTTAAATCTGTCCTTATAGAGCAACTCAAAAAACCAGAAACCTTGAAGGTGAGTCATAGAAGGATGCTGTTTCCCAGGACTAACTGATTAAAACCAGTCTTAATCAAAGTATCCCATCTCTGATCTACAACTGTCCTGGCATATGACACAAGATATCATCTTATCATAGGACCATTCCAATGAGGAAATGTTTCCTATAATATGCCAAAATAAGATTATTTAAACTTGGAGAATATTGCTGATTTGCTAAAATATCTGTCAGTGACCACCTAACAAGAAAAAAAAAAAAAGACAAAAATAAAACTTTGTAATGTCAGGAAGAAAAAATACCCTTTTCCTTCTATCTTTCTAGATTCTTGGCTGAATCTCATAACAAAAGTCAGGTTAACAAGAGAAAATCATATAAATTTGTTTACTATAAGTTTTATATGACACAGGAGCCTTCAAAAGAAAGTGAAGATCTGGGGCACTTGGGTGGCTCATTTGGTTAAGTGTCAGACTCTTGATTTCAAGTCAGGTCATGATCTCAGGGTGGTGAGATTGAATCCCATGTCAGGCTCTGCGCTCAGCAGGTAGCCTGCTTGAGATTCTCTCTCTCCCTCTCCTTCTGACCCTCCCCACTCTGCATTCTCTGTCTCTCTCTTTCTCTCTTTCTCAAAATAAAGAAAGAAAGAAAGAAAGAAGAAGAAGAGGAAGAAGAAAAGGAAGAAGAAGGAAAAGGAGAAGGAGAGGGAAATGGAGAGAAAGAGAGGGAAAAGACTTCTTCAGAGCCTTATCCCAGCTGGCAGAAGGGAATTCCCTCCCCTCCACCCACCTCCAGCCTTCCTGTTTCACCTCAAAAGGCAAAAACAAAACCAGAACTCCCCCCGCCAAACATAGTCAGGACTTCAAGGAAATAGATACATATATCTTTAGCCATGGAAGGGAGTCCAGGGTGGTAGGTAGGAGAAGATCTACCTCTAGAGAAAAACTTGTGGAGGTCACAGTTCAAGGACAAAGGCCAACTAAAATGCTGAAATTTAAATCTGAATTCCCCTCATCCCCATCACACCACCACACCAGCAGTGTTCCATTCTAACAGTGCATGACAGCTGTAAGTTCTGCAAGGAACAGGCTTTTTCTGAAGTGGCATACTTAGGGAAGCCCAGTGCCAAGTGGGAAAATAAAACACTGACCCTAGATGAATTTGAAGCTTCTGGCATCTATAGCGACAGCAAAAATTAACATAAAGCCTCACACTAATGTCTTATTTACCTCAGTTTTAATTATTCATACATATCATTTTCACCTTTCAACAAAAAATTACAAGGCCTACCATAGGCAAGAAAAAACACAGTCTAAAATGACAGGGGTACCTGGGTGGCTCCGTCAGGTAAGCATCTGCCTCTTGATTTCGGCTCAGGTCATGATCTCAGGGTCCTGAGTTGGACCCTGAATCCTGAGTTGGGCTTTGTACTCAGCGAGGAGTCTGATTCTCTCCTTCTCCCTCTTCCTCTGCCCTTCCTCCCCAGTCACACCCTCCAATCAATCATTTCATCTTCAAATGACAAAGCAAATGTTAGAACCAGCTTCAGATATGACACAGCCATAGGGATTATCATTCAGAGAATTAGCTTTTCTGCTGTCCAGAGAGGTCCACAGAGCATTGTTTGGTTCCCATTGTAACTTAAAGGGAAACTTTCATAGTGTCTGGAGCCTTGATGTCCTGCAAATGAAGGGAGGAGGATGTCCTCAAATTCCTTACAGCAGGAACCCATTCAGTTGGCACTGATTTTGAGTTCCAAATGAAACAGTACATCCACAAAAGGAAAGCTGATGGCATCTGTATCATCTGAAGAGAACCTGAGAGAAACTTCTGCTGACGGTTCATGCCACTGTTGCCATTGAAAACGCAGCTGACGGCAGTGTCCTATTGCCTGAGAATATGGGCCAGAAGGCCGTACTGCCATTGGAGCCAATCCTATCACTGGTCACTTCCTTCTGGAACCTGGAACCAGATCAGGCAGTCTTCTGGGAACTAAAACTTCTGGTAATAACTGACCCCAGGGCTGATGACCAGCCTCTCACAGAAAGGTCTTATGTTAACCTGCCGACCACCGCTCAGTGTATCACAGACTCTCTGCGCAGTGACACTGCCTTCCTGTGCAACAAGGGAGCTCACTCAGTGGGTCTGACATGGTGGCAACTGGCCAAAGAAGTTCTGCACATGCACAGCACCATCTGTGAACCTCCATAGAGGGTCAGGTCTAATTTCTCCTTTTACAATCCTGAAAAGAGATTGTAAAGGAAAAGCAAAAGGGTACCTGGGTGGCTGTGGGTCAAATGTCAGACTCTTGGTTTTGGCTCAGGTCATGATCTCATGGGTCATGAGATTGAGCCCCTGTGAGGGCCTCTGCTCAGCAGGGAGTCAACTTGAAGATTTCTCCCTCTGCCCCTCCCCCCACTCATGTGCTCACTTTCTCTCTTAAATAAATAAATAAATAAATAAATAAATAAATAAATAAATCTTATTTAAAAAAAAAAAAAAAAAGGAAGAGCAGATCACTGCTGAGAAGGCTATGTGACTAAGAAGGAATTTCAGGGCGAATGGACTGCTCCAGCTCCTAAGTTCACTGCTCCTCAACCCAAGGTCACAGGCTGGTCCGACGGCCTGCAGGTGTCCTCTGTGCCTACACAGCAGTTATCCACTGAAGACTGAAGCTCTCAGCCTGCTACTGAACTAGTCTGCAGCTCCCACTTTTCTGGCCACTCAATGGGTAAGAACAACCACTGAGGGGTCTTAAGCTGTTCATCCACAGACTCTCAAGCGGAAAATGGAAATAAGGTTGACAGAAAATAAAGTTTCTTTAAAAAATTCTTTAATAAAATAAAATAACTAATTAATATTGTAGCAGGCTTAATGGAAAAAGTGGACCATATGCAAGAAGGTAGAGGTCATATAAGCAGAGAGAGGGCAAATCTAAGAACGAATAAAAAAAGAAATGCAAGATATCAAAAACACCATAAAATAATTGAAGAATGTCTGCTATGGGCTCATCGGTAGATGTGACATGACCAAGGAAAGAATGAGTGAGCTTGAAGATAGATCAATAGAAATAACTGAAAGAATCTAAGGGTTAAAAGAGACATTAAAAACTGTCTAGTGTATTTACTCACTTTTCTTTCTGAAAAATTGGATTAAAAATACATTCTCTTTTCTGATGGGATGTCAATGATGTCAGCAATCATTTAACTCTTGCTGCCAAGACTTTTGCAAATAGAAGCAGATAATTTAACAGAACTAGCTTAGGTGAAACAACTTTAGGCATTTAAATACCACTTGCCTCTAAAACGCAGTGCAATATACAAATTATAGGCAGTTATGGTTTAATTAAGAGAATTAGAACAGGATCCTACATTTTTTCCACTATCGTACAGCATCCTGACCACATTTCTTTAACATATTTGCATTGTCATTCTTTGACTAAATGCCCTACATTCTTTATGCTATAGCTTTTACACTTGTCTACTGCTAATTTGATCTTTTCTAGGATTAAGTATTGGTTGTCAAACACTGAAATTAAAAGCTCTTATTAATGGCCTTGTCTCTTTGGATTTTAGTATTTAGCATCCCTTTGGTCAGTGTTCAATTTCAGTTCAGCTGTTGCTGTTTGCACATTTTCATAACTTGTTTCCAGAGATTCATTATGTTGAAACATTGAAGGTCAAGTTGCTGCTAAATGGATTTTTTAATATATATTGTAATGCCACAAGAAGAATAGTGTAACAGTTCGAGATTATTAGCTTTACCTACTTTCATTGACTGAAATTGGAATTTGAGCTCATATTTACATATTTCACATGCTCGTATTTCATTTCACATATGTGTAAAATTCTGTGCTGGTGTTGAGGTGGCTAAGAAGAGACTGCCTTGTCTTCAAGGCATGATTAGGCTATAACTGTATATTAGAATTACCTTGGAAGCTTTTTAAAAATTCTGTCATTTAGGCCTGTTTGATGTGGGGCCTCTTTGCATTGGGGTTTAAGTACCATTATTTTCAAGAGTTCCCTAAATAATTTTAGTGTGTAATCAAGATTAAAATTATTGAACAATATAGTAAGAGAAATATCATGCAGATAGATTTGAAAGTGATAGATAAGAAAGTTGCATGCACACACATACACACACTTGTGAGATTTCAGAGGACAAGGAGTTCATTTCCAATGGAGAAATCATCAATAAGTGTTTCTGAGCATAAAGGACTGTAAAGATTTTGGAAAGTACTACCTAACTAGCGATGCATGTCTGGCAGGAGGGCACTATGACTGAAAGAAGGCAAAGAAATGTACTTGACAATGACCTTTTTGGATGATGTAGAAAAAAGGTGGTTTCAGAAGAGAATACTGCATTGAATGGTTGAGACAGAGATCTCAAACTGAGGAGGCCTTAAAAATTTCAGGGTGAATTTCAGATTGCTATCATTATAAGTTATTTCTTAAATGGATTTTTTTTTGGTATTATTTAAGTGTGCAGAAACATAAATCCATGATCCTGTTACCTAGCTCAAGAATTAAACATTATCAATGCATTTAAAATCTGGGTGCTTCCTTCCCTGATAATAACCCTTCGCAGAGGTAATTATCATCCTGAATTTGGTGTTTATGATTGTCATGCCTTTCTTAACACTTTAGAACAGAAATGCTTATGTTCCTAAACAAAATATATTTTCCAGTTAAAAAATACATTGTAAAGTATGGAAGAGAATAAATATGGCATAATGAAAAAGGTGTTTCAGGATATTGGGCCCAGTAGCAATATAGAGGAATCATGAAGGGAGGACTGGTTTCTGGGAGTGTAGCTGTTGTTTCATGGAATTAGTGATTCGGTCCCTGTGGACCATTCCCTCATTGCGAGAGCACTCTCCTCCCTAGCCTTCTCCTGTACCTCCTTTTTGACTTTTTTTCTACCTCTCCCTTCTTTCTCGGTCTCTTCCATGGCCTCCATTTTTTGTCTACTTCCTTCAGCTCTTACTTTGTTGGGTAGACTTTCAGGTCCATAGTACCAAAATTCTGATGACTTCCAAGTTTGTTTGGTCAACATGTGTGCCTCCTCAGCTCCAGGCCTGGATTGCTAATTGCCTGTGGTTATCGAGCTCCACAGCCGTTTCCATCATGTCCAAAATCAACCTTAGTGACATCTTACTCTCCTCTTGCTTTATTCATCCCCTTTTTAATGTATTTCCTTTCCCTTTACTTTCATCTCTGCAAATGATCCCCAAGATTTGTCTTCTTACCCAAGCTAGAAAACTGGGAGCCTTTCCCACACTACTCCCTAAACATCAGTTGTGCCTACTAATTAATGCCACGTCTTGCTAGGTCCAAATCCTTAACCATGCTTGTATTGTTCTCCCTCCCCAATTCTCTCCACTGCCCTAATCTCAGGGTCTTTTGTCACTTTTCTACTCTGTTATGTATGGGTCTGTAAACTTATCTCCCCAGCCCTCATTTTGTCCAAGTCCTACTATCTATCTCTCATTTGCTCTCAGCGTAATTTTCTTAAACACAAATCTGCTTACTTTCCACTCCAGGTGAGAAAAACAAAAACAAAACAAAACAAAAAACAACTCCTCTAGCTTCTACAGAGGCTTCCCATTTTGTTCTTTTGAGCCCTAATTAAGATTCTACAGAGTTGACTCAAAGACAACCAGTAGTACCAAGTTAGGGCAGATGAATCTTTTGGGGGAGACATAGAAGAGTGGGGTTCAAAAGCAAATGTCCTTTTACTCCTCCTATCCCCCTATTCTGCTGCTAAGTAATTCATTCACCAAATATTTGTATTTGATCAATTTCACATGTAAAAATTTGCAAGTTTAAGGTGTACACTGTACTACTTTGACATACTTATATATTGTAATTTGTCATTTAAGCAGTATTTATCACATTATATCATTATGTACAGAATTATTGACTAATTCATTATACTGTCTATTAGATTTCTATGGCTTATTTACTACTCACTACAACACTGTACCCTTAAATACCATCAATTTTACCCCCCCACACACAACTGTCTTCCTGGTAACCAATATTTTACTCTTCTACTGTGTATGTATATCACATCTTCTTTTATCCATTCTTCTGTTAATGGCCATCTGAGTTGTTTCCATAGCTTGGTTACCATTCACCAAATATTTATTGACACCTACCACATGCCAGATACTCTTCTCTGTGCTATTTGTATTAACTCTTTTAACTTTTGCACCAACTGATGGATGCAGGTAATAGTATTATCCCCATTTTGCAGATAAGAAAACAGTGAGTATCAAATTACCCAAGATATAGTTTGGTGCAACCCAGAATGAGGACTTGAACATAGGAAACTTGACTCTAGAATTTTGTCATCCAAAGTGAGATTCTTGGACCACCAGAATCATATCACTGGTATTATTCTTAGAAATGCAGATCCTGTGCCCCCATTCTAGTCTTACTCATAGGAATTTGACTTTTTATAAGGTTCCCAGGTGATGTGCAGGTTCATTTGTGATTGAAAAGCGCTGTTTTTGAGTCTGGGTTTTTAACCCTTACATTGCCCCTATGTATCAAAAGTTCACTCCTGCCTTCTTCTTCAAATATATCAGTTAGTTCTTCTTTTCAGGGGCCTCACAAAAACAAAAATAACAATCCCAAAACCTTGTCTTTTTCACTGAAGGGTTGAGAGCAAGATGAATGTTATGTATGTAGGCTCCGAAGATGAGCTCCCTGGAGCTGAGCCAAGCCTCCTCCTTTAATGGCCTCTTCTTCATGTGTCCTCAATCTGACATCGGATACTCTCAACAAAGTTAAGATGGGAAATTAAGAAGCTGGAACTTTTCTGGCCAGGGGAAATATGAGCCCATACTATTATTAGTTATTATTCCAATCAGTTCTTGGTGTAGGTGAATTTTGTAGCTCCTGAAGAGGATCTGAATAACTGATGTTCAAAATAACCTCTGGTCACTTCATGGTTGTCCGCAGTTGGTATGAATTCAGTACCACGTGCTTAACCAAGCAGGATGAAGAGGTAAAAGCAGCTACGACTTGGAATCTAAGTAGCAAGGAAAGCTTGGGATCAGATGGTCTTATAACCTTAATTGACAACACAACCTTAACAGTTCATCAAAGTGACACGGATCTTCTAAGTTAATGTGGCAGGAAGGGTAAACTTCAGAATAAACTGTGTATCACTCAGTCTTCCAAAACTCACTCATGGAGGTTCTTGGCCAATCTCACCCTTGGCTCCTTATCTACCTGGAAACTGTTTTCAGCATGTTGTTGGATCTCTCACAAAACACTCAAAACCCCGTTGAGCCGTAATAATAAATGGATGGTTTGCTAAGGTTGTGCAGAGAGAGGGAGAATGTGTCATGTTACACAGCACCCTGCAAAAACTTTCTTTTTAAAGATTTTATTTATTTATCTGACAGAGAGAGACACAGTGAGAGCGGGAACACAAGCAGGGGGAGTGAGAGAGGGAGAAGCAGGCTCCGCTCGGAGCAGAGGGCCCGATGCAGCACTCCATCCCAGGACCCCGGGATCATGAGCCCAGCTGAAGGCCCATGCTTAACACATGAGCCACACTGGTGCCCCCACCGTGCAGAAACTTAAGCAAAATCTTCATTAGAAATAAGGCTCTTTATGTTTTTCTTTCTCAAAGGCTTCCTTCCCAATCTAATTAGGTTTTCCCCCCTTTTCTTTTATCCCTCCTTCTTCTTTCACACAGTATCTAGTAAGCTTCTGCTTTTTTGCTCACATCAACTGCAATCCCAAGTTTAAATAACTCAAGCAAAACATAAACTGGAGCATTCAAAAAAGTAATGCATTTCCTACCTGACCTCACTAGCCACTGCATCCACCCTTGTTCTCGGGACCCTTTCAAACGAAAGCAAGTTTCCTCCCAGGTGTGGGTAGAGGTGTCTAAAATAACAATAGACACCTTCTCCATATGGCTACACTCTCTTCTCTCACAGCCCTTCTTCATGTTTTTTATAGAACTAAGAATAAAAGCCTTTATCCTGTTGGCAAAGGGCTGGGTGGACATGCCGTCTTCAATGTTCAAAAGACAAGGTGTCTGCTCTTTGAATGTATGTATTTATGTGGCAAGTATTTGAAACAGACCTTTGTTTCCCTACAGTGACTCTGGGCATCTCGCACTCAGTCAGAGAGGCCTCACTTACGTATAACCTTATACACTGGCTTTCCACATGATATGTCCTAGGAAAAGGAGCTCCAATTCTAGAAGTAATTCTTAAAGTATAGAAAACAAGTAATAGACAACGTAGTGTCTCACAAGCTCAGCCTCCTTTGCACGGTGAAGGACTCTGCATCACCTGGCCTCTACCAGCCTTCCCAGCCTTCTCCCAGCATGCTTCATGCTGTCGACCAGCGCTCTCGGGGGTCCAAGAAGTAGCGGTCGCATCAGGTTTCTATGCCTTTGCTTTTGCTGTTCTGTCCATTCACCAAGGAGTGCCTACCTCCATTTGGAGGACAATTTGTGTCGGCGTTGTTATGAAGACCTTATTATCTTCTTCTGTTTTGGCTTCCGTAACAGAGTCATGGACTAGGTGGCCTAAACAACTGAGGTTTATTTAATATTCTTCTCAAGGCTGGAAGCTCCAGATCAGAGTGACAGCATGATCAAGTTCTGAGGAGAGCCTTCTTCTGGGTTCAAACTGCTGACTTCTCATTGTATCCTACGGTTGAAAGAGGGCGACAGAGCTCTCTGAGCTCTCTTATACAAGAGTGTATAAGAGCACTAATCCGGGGCGCCTGGGTGGCTCAGTGGGTTAAGCCTCTGCCTCTGGCTCAGGTCATGATCTCAGGGTCCTGGAATCGAGCCCTGCATCGGGCTCTTTGCTCAGTGGGGAGCCTGCTTCCCTCTCTCTCTCTGCCTGCCTCTCTGCCTACTTGCGATCATTCTCTCTGTCAAATAAGTAAAATCTAAAAAAAAAAAAAAAAAAAAGCACTAATCCATGCATGAGGTGTAATTCCTTCATGAGGGTTCTGCCCTCACAACCTAATCACTTGCCAAAGGTCCCTACTTCCTAAGAGGAGGAGGATTAGGATATTAACATAAGAATTTTGTTGGAGGACACCAGTCCACTACATTGGTTTTCCCCATTTGAAGGGATCACACCTGCTTTATTGCTCAGAACATACTCATTTCATTGCACCTATCCTCACTTTGTGTTTACCTGTGTTTTGTCTCTAGTAGAAAATAAGCTTTTTGAGGGCAAGGACTGTTGTCCTTATTTGTTCTTGAATCTCAGCCACTGCCTGGCTGATGTAAATATCCTTTGACTCTTTGGATGAATATTCATTTGAATGTTTATTTCCAAACTTAAATAACAGCAGGCTTTGATGAAAGAAAAGTAGCATAGGTGTATAGTCTGCATTAAGGAAGGCATAATTCTGCTTGAGAAAAGTTGGTATGTCATGGGCTTTTTTTTCCCCACTCCTGTATTCTATCTTTAAAGTGTCCTCGGTAAGTACAGAACCTTAATAGTTTAGTCAGAACTAGGACCAATAGTGTATTATAGGATAGATATGTGATTTTCAACTACTTCATAAAGACTGAGATAGCTCTCTAAAGTCTTGGAAAACAAACAAACAAATGAATCCCAATCTGAAAAAATTTTCCTGAAAGTCTCCACTCTGTTGATAGATAGACTCGTTCTTAATTAGGAATAATTCCATATATCTCCAGCTATAGTATCGACTTATTAAAAAAATAAACTTAACTTCCCCACTATCAGAGTACTTATAAAATTGGCCTATATATGTATAACCATAATTAGCTGGTAGCTGTCTTCTAGAAGTGTCGTTCATATTCTAACATAGTATCAAAAAGGGCAATATTTCCCCTGTATTACAAAAATCAATTAGAACTTTAAAAATATGGTTAAGATGCCAGGAAAAACTGATAAGCAACAAGAAAAACTTCTAAAGTAATTCCCATCCTAAAGAATTGGACATACATTTGTGTTTGAACATATATCACTAAAAAGAAATGCCTCCTAGCACAAGAATATTCTGAAAAATTATCACTATCTTTTAAAAGTAAGAATAGCCTAAATTAAGGTGATAAATTAATGCAGAACAGCCACTTATACCCTGGAATTAGCATAGACCTGAATTAAAACTTTGAGATTGTTAGAATTCTTTTTCAATTGTGGTGAAATGGGAAAAATCTATTTCTAGGCCTGTGATTTATTCATATTCATTGTATGACTCACATTTATGATTAAATTTGAGGCACTGGCTGGTTAATCATCAAGGTACAAAAAGAAGGAAAAAAAATCTGTTGATCACCTTAAGAATAAAATTAGTAAAAAAAAAAAAAAACCAAAATTAGATTATGATGTGGAAAATGAGCAACTACCAATATGCTATTTTTTTCCAGAACATGAAAGGAAGCTATTTAACTTTATAAATCCAAAAATGTTGCTTGTGTCACACAATATAGGCAGAATATACTTGCTCAAATGTCAACTTTATGTTCAGGAAGAACCAAAATATCAAAAAATAAAAATAAGATATCTGAAAAATCTTTATACCTCCAGGGAGAAGACAATAATTCCCAACCATGTACATTTTACTTGCATTCCCCAACCACCTAGTTTAAGAAGGAGAAAGCATACTAAGTTTTTATTTAGCTGAGTTCAGGACTAAGAATATGTAAAATTCCCGGAATTTTTAGTTATCACTCTACATTTAGTTTATATATTTTATTTTTGGCTTTGAGAATAACCCCAAGTGCAACTTCTTGTCATTGTTTTCTTTTTGTCAGTTGTCCCCAAAGAGAATATCAATATTGAAACTCAGAAACCAATTTCAATTTGTTTTAGTGCACGTCTAGTATCAGAGAGGTTTTCTTTTTAATATTTAAACACATCAATAAATATTTAAACAGCAAAGTACTTGTGCTGGGTAAATTCTAACTAAAGTGAGATGGAAGCTATTTTACTGTTCCAATGTTACTAACCATAAATTGGGGATTCTCAACTTTTGAGTATGTGTGTGTGTGTGTGTGTGTGTGTGTATGTGTTTGTGTGATTTTTGCAGTCTATTCAATGTAAAATATTTTCTATATTAACTTTGGTCCAAGTTGAGCAAACAATATAACTAGCTGGAAAATTAAAGTGACTTTTCTTAAAACTTTTGTTTAGCTCTATTTTCTTGAACAGAACACAAATTTCAAAAGGAAAGTAAAATCCTTTTCATGTCCAAATTTGTAGTCATTCTTATTTAGTCTGCTTGTATTTTTCTTTTGCTTATTTTTAATAAATTAATATTTCACCATCAAGCATATAACTTAGAGTCTTTAGAGAATAAAAATTTGCAAACAAAATCCTTTGCAATTCTGTAAACTGTTCAGATAAATATCAAAAGTAATAAGAAGGCTAGAATTTTATGAAGGATAGTTATTATCTAGGTGTACCAGCCAGTCCTGTAAGAATTCCTTATTTTAAATGACTCATAAAACAAATTACAAACTTAGATTGGTAGGTAACAATAAAAAGAATGTGGATTAGATGGGTTTTAATGAAATCAGTGTGATTCTAGTATAGAAATGCCCCCACTGAATGTTGGAAGAGCCTAGTGCCCCCTGAAGATTTTTGCCAGCATCTTCGGTCTATTGAAATGCTTTGAAAGTATGTGTGTGTGTGTTTTGTTTTTTTTTTTCTCATTATCTATTTCACCCATCCCCCACCCACATCCCCTCTGGCAACCACCAGACCTAATCACATGGGCCCTGTTCTAGAGGGTTAGAGCCTCTCTCTTTCCTTCCGGTCTTGAAGAAGAAAACCCTCAGCACAGCTAAAGTTTCATGGAAACAGATTCTGCTAACAGCCGTGGAAGCTTGGTCGAGGACGTCAAACCCAGTGGAGACCCCAGCCCTGGTCATTCCTTGCTTGCAGCTGTGTGAGACCCTGAGCAGAGGGCCCAAGGAAGCCGGCCTAGACTCCTCACTCACAGGAAATGTGAGATAATACAATGAGTTATTTTAAGCCTTTGAGTATGTGGTAATTTATGATGCAGGGTAGGAAATTAATGTGCAAGCCTCTGGAATAGCATAGGTAACTATGAAAGCTTTGTATCATTATATTTTTATATGTCTATATTTTCATACACTTCTTGAGAGCTGAACTCCTTTTTGGTTCTCTTTGTGTTTTAAGTTCACTTAGACACAAACATTCCTTGAATATTCTTTGAATGAACTAATTAGTGGATGAATTCCTTCATGTAGTATCCTGGTTCTTTTTATGTCCAACCCTGCTAGGAAACTGCTCTTTACTTCTCCTACTTTTATTCCTTCCTCTGACTGTTCCAACAGTGGAATGAGTTGTATCCATTAACCAGCTATGTTTTGGTTATAATTAGCAAGCATCGGAATTGCAAAGTCTAGTGAAAGTGTACCCCCTTGGGTTTAGGGCTCCATATGAGCTACTCAAATTAATGTATCTTTCTGCATATTCAACCATAAAGACATCCTTCCTTTGGGATGCCATCAACTGTCATTTATCAATTGTTAGGAAATTCTTAAAATGCGTTTCTCACAGAAATTTTCCAATTAGAAGTACTATAAAATGCAATTACATTATACATTGTTACTTAGGAAAAACTGGGCCAGTCAGGGCTCCTTGTTATAAGTGACAGAAATCAATTCTGCCATTAAGAAAAAAGTGTGTTGGAAACCTACTTGGCAGCTGACGGAATAAAATGTAGCAGAGAGAATTCAGCTTGGAAAATGCATGAGAACAAAGGTGCGAGGAAGGTTAGAACTCCGGTTAAAGAGATGACATTCAAGCAAGTGCAGTGTGTTGCTATGTCCTTAGATTAATATGAGACACCACTCATGAACCCCTCATGAATGGGGCTTTACCCCACTCCCATTAGAAAGGGTTCTAAATTGTCTCTTCTTTTGTCTTACTACCTAGAGATTCAGTGAGCTTGGGGGACCATCTGATTGGCAGAGTTCATTCTGTGGCTTTGAGAGAGCAAGTGTTTGGCATTTTTGGTTTCTGTGGCAGTATGGAGAACCCTACCTCTCATCAAGACACAATGGTCATTTGCCCAAACATGGGGTTCAGAGAGTGGGCTGCCTTTACCCCAAAACATAACCTGATATATGCAATACAAAGTGTTGGCATTTTCAAGAAGTAGGCTTAGTTTGATTGTATTGTTGATAAAAATGTGAAGCAGATATGAGTTGCAAGAAAGGCTTGAAATAAAGCCAGAGAATTTTATTTTACTTTACTTTATTTACTTAAGTAGGCTTCACACCCAACATGGAGCCCAACGTGGGACTTGAACTCACGACTCTGAGATCAAGATGTGACCCGAGATCAAGAGTTGCATGCTTAACCGAGTGCCCCCCCAACCCTGTGCCCCTAAACTCAGAGAATTTTAAAACATAACAGTAAGATTATTTACTCAATATATACTCAACTCTATGGCCACTTTTTGCAGTAGTTACATGAAGAAAGAGATAACCAAAATGGTTTGGGAGACTTCCTGTCTTCCCAGAAGTTGTAATTCATATACACAGTTGTGGATGATTCCATTTAATTGAAACAATGGTTCTGCAATGTTCGAGAAGTATGATTGCCATTCTTGAGGGTATCCCCACCCCCTGTCCATGTCCCTTACTCAGCAGCTTGTTGTAGAGTCTCTGTCAACAAGATTTTCTGCTCACCACATGCAAGTAATTGGATCAAAAAACAAAATACAACAGGTTTTCAATGATCTTTTACTTCAAGTTTCTGTGAGGGAAAGGTTAGATTTTTAGTAGCTAGGACCTTAGGATCCTGCTGTCAATTACTTCTACTTCATTCTTTTCCACAACATCTATATCAAATGTCACCTGGGTAAAACCATTTCTCCTTCGTCTGACTTCCAGTAATTTGTAAATAAATTTGCTTATTAACATCTAGTATTCTGTTATCTATATTCCTGATTTTCTCATCAGATTGTGAACTGTGTCAGAGTAAAGACAATTTAGCAAGAGTTAGTTTAATCCTATTCCTAGTTTCCACATTACTTTATACACTGTGACTCTGTGTTTGTAGCTTAGCTGACTCCCCATCAGGCTACATGCTTTTTGGGGGTAGAGATTGTTTTCTTTTTGTCTTTGTCCATGGTACTGAAATTCTAAAGAGCCAATAGGGTGGGATCATTCGTTTGTCTTAAGGGTACTTGTCATAAACAAGATGTGTATACTAAACTCCTATTTATTTGGCAAAATTATCATACTTTTGAAAGTCCAGTGAAACTTTTGTGTGTATGTATGTGTGTTTCTGTTTTTTAGAAGTTAATCCTAACATCATGTGAAAGACAGCATTACATCACCTACTCTTTGAAGACGGAAAAAAAATAAATTTGAGGATTGAGAACAAGCCCTTAGTAAAAGAGAGCATATCATCTTCACCTGTTATTGCTCTCCTGACAAAGATCTGCATAAGTGAGTGCTAAATGAGTACCCACAATGTGCCTTTTTACATTCATTTTGAATAGTGTTGGCAAAAGAGGCAATGTTGCAAATATATTACCCTGAGCTAAGACCCTGGGACAGGAATTAAAAGGCCTGATGTCTTAATTTTTTAATTCAATAAATATTTGCTGACACATTATGCTAGGTAGAAGTTTTAACACAACCGTATACTTGCTGTGTACTATTGGTAAGTCACCTAACCACGCTGAGACTAAGTTTTCACGTTCGTAAAATGAATATAGTGCGGGTCCTGCAGTGTCTCATTGCATAATTAGTGAGAGACATACTGTATATTCAAGTGCCTTATATGTGATAGAATATTTAAATGCAAAGTTATATTTGTTGTATTTGTTATAACACATAAATAGTATAGTAACATATTATATTAATGCAATAAAATCATATTTATTAAATAGCACTATGGTGGGGCTCCTGGGTGGCTCAGTGGGTTAAAGCCTCTGCCTTCGGCTCAGGTCATGATCCCAGGGTCTGGGATTGAGCCCCGCATTGGACTCTCTGCTCAGCAGAGAGTCTGCTTCCTCCTCTCTCTCTGCCTGCTTCTCTGCCTACTTGTGATCTCTGTCCATCAAATAAACAAATAAAATCTTAAATAAATAAATAAATAGCACTATGGTTATCTCCTAAAACCAATTCCCAAGTACCATCATTTCTTTACTACCAAAATATTATAATAACTTATAACAATATGCATTTGAATTGTCTTTTACCATCTTCAGGCCACTTTCAAATAATTCATTTCTGATCCTTTCAACAACAGATCCTTCATTTTTTCATCCACACATTTCTAAGGCTCTACTTTCCTCCATGGTAATTTCTAAACCAAGAAATAAACTAGTTTTTGAATGGTACTTGGTAAGGAAGAAATTTGGATCTAATTTACTTCTATCTCAATTTCTTGTAGGGCCACAAAAGTGATGCATGATACCTGAGAGGCATAAAGAGCTGTCAGATGAGTTTTATTACTAGTTCTTGCAAAATGACCGATGACGATGGAAATCTAAAGCACTGAGTCTCAATATTTTTGATCCTAGGACTGTTTAACATGCTTAAAAATTATTGAGGACCTCAATGACATTTTATGTCTGAAGTTATATCTATCACTCTTTATGGTATGAGAAGCTAAAACTGATAATTTTCAAATATATTATTTATTATTTCATGTAAAACCAAGAAGCCCATTACATTCTAATGTAAATATTACTTTTATGACAATACCAAATTTTTCAAAATAAAAATGATTGTGAGAAGAATGAGACTGCTTTCCTTTTCTTCAAATCTCTAATGTCTGGTTTAACAGAGGACAACGTAATTCTCTAATCTGCTTTATTCTGTCACCATATATTGTTTGGGTTGAAGTATAAAAGGAAAATCTGTATACACACACACACACACACACACACACACACACAAATATATAGTTGGAAAAGGGAGAATCTTGCCGGCCCCTGGAAGGGTTTTGAGTACCTCCAGGAATCTATCAACCACACTTAGAAAGTGCTGGTCCACGGTATAAGGGGTTTAAATGCAGAAGAAGCTTTGAAGTCAGGCAGACTTCCTACCTGGGTTCACACCAGTTTAATATTTTTGGTTGTGTGTCCTTGGGCAATTGACTTAATAAGCCACAGCTTCTTCCTCTGTGAAAAGAGTGTAATAATTCCAGTTTCATGGGGGTTGTTATAAAGAATAGCTTGTTTGAAGTGTCAAGTGCTTAGCATGGGTCTTGGCACATAGTAAGTATGCAAAGAATAGTAGTTGACTCTAGTGTATCACAGACTGTTTCCTGTATTCCCCTCAGAAGAGAAGGCCTAGAACAGCCATTTCACCTCCCCCAACAATCTGGTCAGTCTTGGAACAAAGATTCTGAATTTGAAACCAATAGAATCTAATTTTAAAATATGCTACCCTGTTTTTATCTATACAGCATTTATTCCCAGTCAGTATTCTTATATAATTATGGATATTTATAATATGATAATCCAAATTGAAAGCTATGGTATATTTGAACAGTACCATTTAACTAACTGTAACATAAAAAAAATACCACATGTTGTTCTTGATAAAACACACACCAAACTAGTATGTTGAGACAACAGATTGTTTACAAATCTCATTTTATAAAATGATATCAGATATACTAAATATACTAAAAACATTTCCTGAAAGCCTTAAAAGGGTAAAAGGAGATTTGAAAATTTCGTTTTCATTTTTGTTTATAAATTCTTTTCAATTATACTCATTGAGAACCCATTCAGGATGTCATTGTGCAGGACCCATTTCTGCTTAATATTTAAGGTTTTCCCTTTGTTCTGTTTCTACTTGCCAATAACATTGCTCATCCAAAAATAAATTTTGATTTGCCATATCTCTAGTATGTATTTTTTAAAAACTAAAGGCATTTACATCTGACTTTTGTTTCTTTTCTACTATCCAAGAAAGTACACAAATAATCACCAATGGCCTGAAACTCACGGTAAAGTAGCTGCCTAGGAATAATTAAACAAGTTCTTTTGTACATGATTTGATATGAAGTTATTACAGGAACGTCAGTGACACAGTCTCTTACACTGTAAGATTTTGTAAATCAACCTCACTTAACTCTGCTTCATGTCTTGTTTTTCTAGACTAAGAATATTCAACCCTGGTTAACTAATTCTTTTTGGTGCTCACCAAATGGTTTAACTTCTCAATGTACAGATCACAAGGAAAACCTAATAACAATAACAATAACAATAATAATAGTAATTTAATAATAATAAAAGCAAGATCTTGCTTACTTTTACTATGTACTCACTTTGTGCCTTATGGTTATATGTACTTAATCATTTAATCATCAAAATAGCCCTATATTTTTTCTCATTTTGTAGTTGACAGAACTGACCCAGAGAACATATGTCAGTAAAGGTCATGTCAGAAAAACAGAAAACTCCTTCAATATTTAAATCAAGGTCTATTTAATCTAAAGAATTGGTTATATAGGGAATGAAAGAACTAAGAAGCCAAATAGACAGGGAGTTAAACCAGTTTGGCAAGAGCAAGAAATCATTATGACTCTTAATTTGGAAGAGTGATGGAAGAAGACAAGAGTTCCAGAGCTCAGGGACCTGCCTCACCAGGAGGACCTTGAACCAGGGTAGGCCAGTTTGGTGAGAGCCGGATCCACCCAAGATCAAGGAGAAGCCACCCAAGATCAAGGAGAAGCCACCCAAGGGGAGAAGGAGAAGGTGAAATAGCCTGGCTTCTCTTTTTCTCTCACCTTCCAATTCCCTACCTATGCTAACTCCATTCTGAAGCCAGTTGACCTGAGAGCATGGGCCATGCAAGGATAGTCCTTTCAGTGATTCAGAGCAAAGCAATGAAGTATAAGAAATGTACTGAAAACAAATAGGCAAGGATTGCGCAGAAGGTTTAAGCAATCTGCCCAGGATTACAGAGCTATCTGTCTCTGGGTTGTTCTTTGGGATTTGTATATATGTAGCAGTCATGTGCTCTGAGTCATGTACTGTATTCCCTGTGGGATAGAGAGGTCTTAGGAAGTAACGTTAATCACTCTGACTACATACTTTTCTCTGTCCATATACATGGACAGAGTGCTGACTCTCAGTTGATAAAGTATTGTTTTTTTTCTCCATACAGACCTTACTTTCAAATTACATCTTGCAAAGAAATAGTTCACATTAGATTGGATTCTTTTTTCAATTCACAGAACTTTCGCCCCAGAACTACTCCAACTAGGAGAGTGAATATTGACTGAAAATGTGGAGGTACTATTCTTTAATGTTTTAATGCATCTCTTACTAACCTAAGGTGTCAGAGGAGGGGCAGGAAAAAGGATATTTGATAGTACATAGGTATGAAGTGTAGGATTAAGTGAAGTAGATTGAGTATGACTGTTATGGGCCTAATTGTGTTCTTCCAAAATTCATATGTTGAAGTCCCAATCCCTAGTACCTTAGAATATAACTGTATTTGGAGATAAGTTCTTTTAAGAGGTGGTTAAGGTGAGGTTGTTAGAAGGGGGCCCTAATTCAATATGATCTTATAAGAAGAAGAACATACACCAGGTAAGTGTGCACAGAGGATCAATACTATATAGAGGCAGCAAGAGGGTGGCATCTGCAAGCCCAGGAGACAGGGTGTAGGGGAAATGAGCCCTTCTGGCACCTCCATCTTTGACTTCCAGCCTCCTCAACTGTGAGAGAAAATGTTTCTCTTATTTAAGCCACCTGGTCTGTGGTATTTTGTTATGGCTGCCCTAGAAAATGAATACACCAACCAAAGAAGCAACATCTGGAAACTCTCAGTGTATGAGGTACCACTGGGCAGCTGGAGGTGCCAATATTAATATGCTTTGTCAGATAAACAATATGGCTGCCAGAAGCACAGAACTGTCCAGTTGGAATGAGAAGTTAGAGTTAACCATTACCAAAGCATAAACAAACTAGTTTTCTCTCCTTCATGATTGTCCATTTAATTCAATAGCATTTTATTGTACATGTATTAGGCAGATGGTACTCTTACAGGTTCTAATAAGAACCTGTAAGAGTTCTTATCAGTGAATGGTACCGTTGTGATATCATCGAAACCTCCTCTTTCTATGATTGTTTATGGTTCCCTTATTGGTGGAAATAAAATTATCCTAGAATGCCAATACACCCAAAGAAGGAAAATAATTCTGATGCTTCTCAAGAGGAGAGTTGGAAGCTATTCTTTTGTCATGGAAATTGCTCAAATCTACACTATGATTGAATGTTTCTTTCTTGCTCATGGCTTACAAATGTGTTTTGGCAACATATTAGACTTTTGGTGTTCAGAAATAGATATTCAAACTCCTTCTAAATGGAGAGAAATAAATAGTCAAGATAGAATAAGAGTTTCCTTGGTTTACACAAGGTATCATACGGAATATTGTTAGAAACATCATTTTGATGCCACATAGAAAAATGGATTTGGTGTTAAAAACTAAATTTTTAATATAATTTTATTTTTATAACAATTTTATTTATTTATATCAGAGAGAGAGAGAGAGAGAGAGAACACAAGCAGCAGGAGGGGCAGAGTGAGAAGCAGACTCCCCTATGAGCAGGGAGCCCTACCTGGGCCTCGATTTAAGTACCCTGGGATCATGACCAGACCCGAAGGCAGATGCTTAACCAACTGAGTCACACAGGGGCCCCTAAATTTTTTATTTTAATGAAATCTGTCACTTTAAGTGCTTACCTGCATGTCAAAAATCCAGAGTAATGCAACTTAGGAATTATTAAATAATATCCTATGGTTATATACTTCTAACAACCATACATATTAAGGCTGACTCATGAACAGAAAAACTGACATTGGGACATACTGTTAAAATGAATTAGGATATGTGTCATATGTGCAAATTTATCTCAAATTTTCAAATTTCCATCCTCTATTCATTCTAATTGTACATTTTCTAAAAAAGAATACCTATTAGGACACTTGACATTTTCTTCTCATGGAAAATAATTAAGACTTTAAAATTTTCTGGGAAACCATCAGAAGTAAACTGGAAATAAATGATCAAAGCGGGCAAGTGTGACCACCCTATAAAGAGATTTATTTAATGATTATCTAGTAAGCAACAGTAAAATAATATTTTTGAGGAACTAACAATTTAAATCAGAGGAACACTGATTGCCAAATTCTTGAAACTAAACCTTACTGTATGGAAATATCTTTTTTTAAATCACAGTATTGGATTCTTAGGTTACATTTAACTTTCTTATATTCAAATGTCATGAACTGGATAGAGTTCTTCTTTTTTTTTTTTTAATCCACAATACAGAGAAACAGAAGATGTTATGATGGAAAGAAATTTGGTCTATAAATGAGGTAAAACCGGCTCTAGTTTGCTTTCTTTGGCAAGTAGCCTTCTTTGGGTGTCAGTGTTCTCACAACAAAACTGTGCCTTTTATCAGGACTGTAGCATTATTCCTAAAATTCTGTAGTTCCAGTCACTTCACAACTTTTCAAATTCTTCTGGTAGAATGTAGGATATCAATAAAATAAAATTTGTAATAAGTCAAAATCAAATGAGCAAATACATACGAAGACTCAAGGGAAAAGATCTCAAAAGGTGGTTGAATATATCTGAGGTGCAAAGACTTGTAAAGTGCACAGATTTGTTACAAAGCCTTAAGAATCACCATGATCCATGATTATTATATAAAACCAGATAATATTTCAATGATCACTTACTAAGCTTGCTTTTCTTGCCATCAGATTCAAAATTATACCTGATTTGCAAACGTGTGTACTGCATTTGTGACAATATGCATTAATAATTCTGCCCCCCACTGCCACACCTTCACCTCCTATGCCCAGATTAGCTCGTGAAGCTCAAGATTTTTTTGAGGGTAGGGATCGCTTTCTCGATGTTAAGTTTTTCTTACAATTCCATATATGGTCAAGTATTCCATGCCGGAAGGTTAATGGCTAATTATTTGGCAACTGGTACATTAGAATTACGTACCATCTGGGCAGTGATACTTTTGTTTTCTGTTGTATTCACCATATTTCATTTTTATCAAATCTTCGGGAAATAAACCTTATTTCTCCAGAGCCTCGCAGCGACAGGCACATGTTTGCATGAATGAAGTAGACGGAGAATGTCAATATTCATTTATGTAATGATTAGTTAAGGAGAAAAGTACATTCCAGCATAAGGACTTCTGACAGCCCTTTGCTTAAATCCTACTTGACTTCTCCCTTCGAGCAAGTTAACTCCTTGTGAAATTCCTAGAAAGGCGAGGGGAGAGGACCGGAGACATAGAAAGGAGCCGGGGTTCGGGACCTAGGACGGTTTTGGGACGTTACCAGGCTCAAGGGGAAAGGTTATGTCTTGGAGGTGTTCGGAAAGCTGGCGATCGGCAAGTCCTGGGCACAGAGAGAACGCTGCCCTTCGGCCTCAGCTTGGAGCTTCGTAGAACCAAGGGCAGGCTACGCGCAACCTGCCGCAGGGGCGGCTCCTAGGCAAGGCTCGCGGGGCGCGCCCTCGCCCCACCCCGGGAACGCCGGGTCCGCGCAGGGCCGGGCGGGGCCGGGGATTGGGGGCGGGGCTCCAAGGCGGCCCGGCCCCGCCCCGCCCCGCCCCGCCGCCCCGCGGGTCACAATATAGGGTTAGGGCAGCCGGCGGGCGGGGCTCAGCGGGGGAGGAGCTGCGGGGCGGGGGAGGTGACGGCGGTTGTGGGAGGGGAGGGGAGGAGGAGTCGGGGAGGGAGAAGAGCGCCATTCCGGCCCGCCGCTCCCCCTGTTCCCTCTCCCTTCCCCGCAGTGGCCCGCGAGCTGCCAGCGAAGGAGCGCGCGCGCGTGACGCGGCCCGGCTTGCTCGCGCCCTCCCGCGCCCCAGCGTCCGCCGCCCGCTCATGGCCCCGGCCGCGGCGGACAAGCCGCTCTGAGGCGGGCTGCGTGAAGTCGTGGGGCCGCCGCCGTGGCCCTCGCTGTCCGCGCCTCGCCGCCAGCCAGCGGTGCCCGCGCACGCCGGCCGCCATCGCCTTCGCGCCTGGCTGGCGGGGGCGCTGTACTCCCCGGCGGTCTGCGCCGCTCCCTGGAGCTTGGCGGAGCGCGGCTGCCAGGGCCGGCGGAGGCGCGAGGAGCCGCACACCGCCGCCTGTGTCGCCGCCGGCGCCGCGGGGGCCATGACCGTGGAGCAGAACGTGCTGCAGCAGAGCGCGGCGCAGAAGGTGAGGCGAGCCCGGGAACCGGCGCGGCCGGGCCCCGCTCCTCCTTCCGACGTGCTGTTCTGACCCTCCTCGGCCGGGTGCTCCCGGGCCTTTCCCCCACCGCCACTCGGGCCTCGGCTGCCCGGGCTTGCTCCCCCGCCGTCCGCCGCCCCTGCGCGCCGCCTTTGGGGGCGTCGCGCCCACTGCGAGGCTGCGTGTGGGGAGTGGGGTCTAGTTAGTGGGTTTCAGTCCGCTTCCTTCTTGTCCACTTCCGATTGTTTACCTGTAGCAGAAGGTGCGGGCTCTGTATTGGGAGCGACCCTCGCATTCCTACACTCCTCTATGGGGCTTCGGAATTAAACTTTATTCACTTCCTCCCCCACCCCAACCCCCCCCCTTTTTTTTAAAGAGTAGCCAGTTGTCATCCTTTCTGCACACAATTTGTGTTTCGAAGATGGGAGCATGGCAGGCCTGCTATTTTGCAAGAGGGGTCTCCGTGAGAATCCTGCCTGGTGGGGCAGGTTCATTTACCAGGTGGACTCTGTGTAGAAGTAGAGAATTTGGTTTGTTCTTTTCCCTTTTTCGGTTTCCTTTTCCTTCTCTCTGAGTATAGAAACTGATCCTAAGAAAGAAAACCTTTCTGGCCATGTTTATTCCAGGAATCTTTTGTCCCCTAAGTTTGACCTTATTCACATTCTTCACCTTTTAATCTTGCTTCAGTCACGTATTCAAATGGTCACTCAGTTAAGTAAAAAAAAAAAAATAAAAAAAATAATAATAAGTAAAATCTATGTGAAGCTTCAGGTCTTTTATATTGAATCGTGAGAGATGTTTCTTTTATTTGAGATTTTGTTTTCAGAATCTCAAGTGCACTATCATGGCTTGCACCATATCCTGAAGAGTTGTTGGCTCTGACTTTTTTTTTTTTTTTTTTTTTTGGTCATTTTGTGAAAAGCATTTTGGGCAAAAGGAAAACATTGTTTTTGTCGCGTCGGAATTTGGGGGGTAACTAGGGTTCACTGTAAGCAGCTATCAAAGCTGTGTTTGGCTTATCTGGCTGAGTAATGAATGCCCCACCCTGTTGTAGTTTTGGCGTAGTTTGTATCCTCCTACCTGTGCATGATTTCAGTATAAGGCCTGCTGTCCTAAAGTGGACTATCTATATACACTCACTGTCCGCTAAGTTTTTGCTTTGAGATTATTTTTAGAATTCTGATAGTGCTTGAGGTAATTGAAGATGCTCAAGAATTTTGGAAAGCAAGGATAGTGTATTGTTATTTTAGGCACTTTGGGAAAGTTGTCTTTGGAACTCTTGTGTAAGTTAACTGTTACTGGTAAATTCATTAGATTGTTGCATACAGCAATTTATTTACAGTGCAATAATTCTCGATTTATTAGTGGGCGTTTAGAACAGTTTATCTCCTAATCCTCCTGTTCTGTTTTAAATACCTTAAACTTTAGTTTTTGATGTTAAGTATGTGATAAAGTGTTAATAATACCTGGAGCAGGATCTTGTGTTCATATGTATGCTAAGCAGTACTTAATAGGTTTGGTATCATTTTTGTTTATAGTTCTCTTGAGTGTTGAATATTAAAGCCTGATTGAAAGTGAGAAATGTGGCTCCTGTTTTTCACATCTTTTAAGTTTGAACAATGGCAAGAAGTTTGTACGTTGTTAGTTTTTTTTTTTTTTTTTAAGTTGATTTTGACCAAAGTACTTCTTTAGCATTGAATCAGATAATGAGGATCTGCCTGGTTCAGAGGTTTGTGCATAAAATTGTAGGGTCTAGAATCAAATTACTGAAAATGATCAAATCCAGTTTCCTAGTTTTATGAGCCCCCTCCTTACACAAAGGGAATAGTTGTTAATCCAGAGTAATACCATTATGATTCTGTTGTTAGTGTGTGTGTCAGATCATTTTAGAGATATTGGGAAATTTTTTAGAGCAATATTATGCATTTATTTTTATACTTCCATAATGGTATTTGTGGGTTTTTTGAAATGAAACAATGTGTGTGTTTGCTTTTTGCATTAATATACTATTACTTTGTTACTCATATTTGAACTATTTAAAAATACTTAATGGGTATATGTACTTTAAACCATCCACTACAAATAAATTGATAGATTTAAATTCACCAAATTAGTAACTAAGTAGGGGACTACAAGCTAGTAACTAGGAAATGACCTTCATACTTCAGAAGAAACAAAAGTGAAACTCTTTGTTTTCCCTTAGAAACTTTATGAATTATCAGGAAACAAAAAGTGTCTGGTGCATATTGCATAACCAAAATTTTAGCCTATTTTCTGCTCTCCTTAAATTACGTATGTGAATGTACATGCATATTCGTTTTATGTATGTAGTTCTATTCCGCTGGTTGGAACAGTTTTTAATATTTCCAAGATTTTTTTTTCTTCCAGAAGGATGATTAGTTTCATTCATTCATATATATATATATATATATATATTTTTTTTTTTTTTTTTAAAGTAGCACAACACGAAGCTTTCATAAGTCTTTTGTTTCATCTGCAAAGTAGCTTGTCACAGTATAAGGCAAGAGGCTGGCTGTCTTTTCCTCTGATGTGTTCTTCGCTTGATTGCTGGAGTTTGGCCATGGTAGGAAGTAAAAAGATGTAGTAAAACTGCAGAAAGCTGCTCTTCTGAGGTTTGAGTGTTATAGATTAGGTAGAGTTGGTTAAATTCTATTCATAATTTTGGTCTTCAACAGGTATCTTCAACATTTGTGCTTGATATTTTACCTAAGTGTACCATCCTTAGATCTCACAACTTTGATACATACATAGCTTCAGGTCCCAAATGAGGATTCCTTAGGGCTGTGGTGGAAGGCTTCCTCCCAGGGACCAAACTGATTTATAGAGGGAAGTGAGTTGGGTGCTGTGTGCATTAAATGCATCCTTTTGATTTGAATAAAATATAAGATTCATAAAGGCACCTATTTTGCCTATTTTGTTTCACCCTCGAGCTTGGAATGGTTTCTTTCTTTCTTTTTTAAGAATGGTTTCTTGCACATCGTAGGTTTCAGTAAATACTTGGTGAGTGAAATAATGAGTGAATGTTTTCTAAAAGGAATGTAAGTGCAGTAATTGTTTCAGTTTCCAAACTGAATCTCAAGATTAAATTATTGAGAAACTTTGGACTACTGTTGGAATATAGGCTGTGTAGTGAAAAGACTGTAGGGTGTGGGTTGGGTCTAAATCACCTTTCTGTGACCTTGGACAAATCATTAATTGCCTCTGAATCTTCCCTAAAGCCTTAAAGTTAGTATGATTAGGCATGAGCAATTCTTTTTGATCTGAGTGTTTAGTGGATCTAACCATGCATTCGTTTCTGGACAGGGAGGACAAAAAAGAAATACTAGAGGATGAGGCAGAAGGAATTTTATCAATCAGTGGTCAACTTTCACTTAATTATGGTGGGGCGGGGTCAAGTGGCAAGGATGTCACAGATCAGCCAATTTAAGAGTTAAAGCAAAACTTGGAAAACAATGCAAGCTGGATACAAGGTAAATTTTTTAGTTAAATTATATAGTATTTTCTAATTTAGATATCATTTAAAGTTGTAAAAATACAGTATAGCATTTCAAAGGACAGTGAAAGTTATGTAAATTACTGTAAATATTACTTAAAAGGGATATTCTTTGGTACTAAATAGTGATTATGTTGTTATTAGCATAAGACTTGGTATGGGCAAGAGACAGGGATCCAGCTGCTCATTCCCTTGTTCCTTCTCTTGCTCATCTAATTTTGGTTTGTATACTAACATTGTATCCAGCTGCCTTAATGAAGTCTCATCAGTTTTAATAAATATTCTGTTGACTTTCTTTAATATTCTGTATATATAGCTCATGTCATTTGCGAGTAGTTGTCACTCTTATTCCTTGTTAATAATCATACATTTTTCATTTTTTTATTGCTTTCACTAAGATTACAGAATACTGCTAGGATTAGTGTTAGTTTCTGTTATGTATTCTTTCATTTTGATTTGGAGATTTCCTTATAATGTTAATGTTTTGAAATCAGATTTAGATGTTAATTCATTATCAAATGCCTTTTTCTTTTTCCTTTTATCAGTGACCAGTGTGATAATTTGTGTGTCAAAAATAGACACAAAAATTGTTATAGATAACATATATGGAATATGTTATATATACCTATGTTAAGGAATTGTGCTTAGATTCTTTGAAACTTTTTATTCATTTAATCTTCCCAAACACATTATTATTAGGTGAACACTGTTTTTTTTCCCCCTTCCCCCTACATGTTGTGGTTGAGGAAACGGTATTAGAGAATAACTAAAGGAACATTTCATTGATGGTATGTGTTGGGGGTGGAATTTAAACTCAGGGTTATGAGACTCACGGGCTCTTAACCATTACGCTATGCTATATTGCTTTCTGGTAAAATCTCATGTAGTCATGATGCCTCCAAAATCAGTATACTAAATTTTAATCTGGAATTTAGTATCTGTATTCTTAAATGAGATTGGTTATGGAGTTTGCTTTTGTACATATGGGCTATTAAGGTAATGTTAGCTCATAAAATCATTAGAAAGCTTTTTAGGTTTTCCTTTGTTTTTGGAATTGTTTAGTGCAGGATTAGGTTAAATCATTCAAAATTGGTGGTATTTAGACATGTTTTATCATCTAACCTCAGTACTTAACTACTGTGAAGATTTCGTGAATATGACTATAGTGGGCTGACCATGTATCTAGAGCAAGTTTTAGACAAGCTTTCCACATTTTGACAATTAACCTTTTTAGGTTTTCTACCTCTTCCAGAGTCAATTTTAAAAATGCTTATAGATTTAGATTTGATTTCATTTAGATGTATATGTATGTAAGTGTGTATATATCTGTATATCTATATCTATCTTTCTGATGTTTTCTCTTAAATCTATGTAGATGGATTCTGTTATTATTCCTGATTGTTTTGTTTTGTTCTCAGTAATGTTTGCCAGGTTGTTGATCTATTTTACCAGTATTTCCCTAATCCAATTCTTTGTTTCCTTTATAATTTCTGTGTATCTTTGAATTTATTAATTTTTACTTTTGTATTTAGTATTTCTACCTTTCTGCTTTTTTGGGGGGTAGTTATTGTTGCTCTTTTTATATGTGAATTCAACATTGAGTTTCTAGTCGTATATTAATAACAAGCATTTTGGGCTGTGGGTTTTCATCTGATTTTGTTTGGGATTTGACTTCATTTTTCTTTAAACATTTAAAAGATTTTTTCTTTTCTGGTATACTTCCTAAGATGTTGCATTTTTTAAATTCTTGATTTATAGTTTCAGTGTACTGTTTAGAAAACATGATTTCTGACAGTTTTAGAAATTAGGATTTTCTTATGACTATGTGAGGTTTTAATGAGCATATGAAAAGGATGTGTATTTGAAAGTTAGAGTTCTGTATTTATATATTAAATAAACTGTGATTTGAATATTTCATGGTTTTTTTCTTGTGTCAAATTCTGAGA
This sequence comes from Lontra canadensis, assembly GCF_010015895.1. Classification (NCBI taxonomy): domain Eukaryota; kingdom Metazoa; phylum Chordata; class Mammalia; order Carnivora; family Mustelidae; genus Lontra; species Lontra canadensis. Next base: position 5,752,425 of record NW_022631056.1, on the reverse strand, counting down.
GATGTTGATGAAATTTTAACGTAGTCTCATCAAATTCTTCTTATTTCTAATGGATCTAATCTAAACTTGCGTGCTTTTGTTAGTCTTTTAGTAGAATTTCATCATTTATGTATATGGTGGTGACTGATAAAAATACTCTTTTTGTCATCTGAGTTTACATTTATTAGTTTTGTTTTTGCCCACTCAGTTTTGATGGATTGATGAAGTTCATGTATCACCTCCTCCACCCTTGCCTCTTTGTATCTTCTATGATTAACAAATCTTTCTCCTTTCTACTCTTACTTATAAACAAATATATATCTAAACATTTTTCTGATTGTGTCAGAACGAACAGTTTTCTCTCTTTCTATCTGTCCCCAATAAGAAAGACTTTTTAGCATATTTTTATTTACAACATTCCTGATTTTATTGGGTTAATATGGAATTATATTCTAAATGATGGCATTTTAAATTTCTTAAGATGCACCTTACGTCAAAAATATTACTTGTGTTATAAACACATTAGTAGCCAATTATTTTTTTTAATTAGGTATTTAATTTTAACTATGTTTTTCTGGCAGATTTAATGCTGTTTGATGTTATTCTACTTCTTTTTTGTAGATAAGTTAACTCTTTGTGTAAGCTTGTAAGATTTCCTCTTTGGTTTTAGAATCCAGAAACTGTGTGTGTGTGTGTGTGTGTGTGTGTGTGTGTATGTTCTTAACAGTTCTTCCTAGGATTTTTGGTCTGAAAACTTTCATGTTCTTCTCAGGAAGAAGCTGTATATTTTAAAATTATTGTTTCTACTCTATTCCTTATCCCATGCCCTCCTTCCGTAATGACATTATTTGAATATTAGATACCGTTCATCTCTCTTACTTCCTACAAATTTTATTTTTTAATTTCTTTTTCTCCTTTTTTTGTCCTGTATGTTGAGGTAAATTTAGTTTGATTGTACAGATTATTATTTTTGTACTGCCAGTTGTGAATGTACTACTTCCATAGGTGGTCATTTGCTTTTTTTTTTTTTTTTTAAGATTTTACTTACTTATTTGACAGAGAGAGATCACAAGTAGGCAGAGAGGCAGGCAGAGAGAGGGAGAGAAGCAGGCTTCCTGCTGAGCAGAGAGCCTGATGCGGGGCTAGATCCCAGGACCCTGAGACCATGACCTGAGCCTAAGGCAGAGGCTTAACCCACTGAGCCTCCCAGGTGCCCGGTCATATACTTTTTTGAGGGCTTGTTTTAATAATTTGCATTTTAGTTGTGAAATAAGCAGAGTTGAATTAATTATAAATATTGACTTATGACTAGTTGTCTATGTAAATGTTTCATTTATTTATGAAATTACTTGTTAACTTTAAAAAAAAAAGACTTTATTTATTTATTTGACAGAGAGGTCACAAGTAGGCAGAGAGGCAGGCAGAGAGAGAGGGGGAAGCAGGCTCTCCACTGAGCAGAGAGCCCGATGCGGGGTTCGATCCCTGGACCCTGAGATCATGACCTGAGCCGAAGGCAGAGGCTTAACCCACTGAGCCACCCAGGCACCCACTTATTAACTTTTAGTAATACTCATGAATTTTACTTTTTAATAACAAACACATGAATCCTACTTAAAACAAAAGCTATAACTTTGAAAGTAACCAATATCTAACCAAATAGTCTCATTTTCATTTCCATCCCTCTATTTTGATTTGTGATTGTAATCATCTTGAATCCTATGTTTATCTTCCCTTTAATTTCCTTTTTATTGCAGCTCTATGAATTCTTGAAGATACATATTTTTAATTTTCATTGTTTTGACTTTTGAAACTTTTTTCTACCTTGATAGTTAAAAGATATTTATGTATCTCTTCTACTGAGAGTTTTAAAGTTATGTTTGGAAAATTTAAACCTTATTCCATCTTCATTTGCTTTTTATAACAGGTATGAGGTGAGGATCCAATTTAATTTTCATTATATATGATTTTTTGTTTTGTTGTTATTAATTTTACCTCATTGAAAAGTTAATGCTCTCCCCTACTGAACTGACAAGGCATTTTTATCATATACAAAATCTCTACATGGTGCTTTTTTTTTTTTCCCTTGTGTTGTCTTTTGTTTCATCCTTCCTTTGTGAATACCATCCTGTCTTTATTGCTATAGCTTCATAATAATCTGTAGTACTGGAAAAGTAGGTTTGCTTTTCTTCAAAGTGTCATTACACTTTATTTTCCTTAGAAATGAATAGAATAATCTTACCAATCTTAGAATAATCTTACCAAGTCCTCTGAAAAATGCTTGTTTGAGTTTTTATTAATTCAAGTTATTGCATAGACCAGTTTGGGATCATTAACATATTTATGGTATTGAGTCTTTCTATCCATGAACAGAGTATACTTCTTTTATTTATGTATTCTTTAATATCTCTTCATTTTATAATGTTAACTGTAGGATTTTTGTGCATCATTTATTCTAGATGGTAATTTTTGATAGTAATTATATGGTGCTTTAAAATATTTGTTATTTGTTACTGGTGTGTACACATGCAACTGGCTTTTATATATTGATCTTGTATCTAGCCATCTTGCTGAACTTTTCTATTTTAATACTTTTCCAGAGGTAATTTTGGATTTTCTTTGTAAAAGATTAGATCATGAATAAATTATGACAGTTTTATTTATTTCTAATTTTTATGTATGTAATTTTATTTTTTTCTTATTGTACTAGGTAAGATCCCTAATAAAAGTTTATTAGAAGTGATGGTAATGGATATTATCTTATTACTGATTTTAAAGGACAGTTCCCTACTTTGGTACCTAATGGGTTTTTAAAGTATTTACATGTGTTAGTTGTATGAGCTTACATGTTATAAAAAGGGTTCTGTTTCTAAAGAACTGAAGAATATTGTAAAATTTTAAGATTTGATGTGCATGTACGTTTTCCTCATGACTCATGAAAGTTACACACCAGGCGCCTGGAGTGGGTGGGGAGATGGTTTGTCAGTTACTTTTCTGTCATCCTACCTCCTATAAAATCAGACATGGTGAGTATGGTATCACAGCTTACAATAATCATTAATGTATATAATATATGAAAGACCAAATTTGGCTTGTAAAAGCCATTTTGGAATGTCACTATGCAATGTGGATAAGTAGATGAAGTGAAAGTTGAACTTATAAAATGACCACTTGTGTTTATTTTGGCAAACTTGTCCTAATTTTCAAGAATATTCTCCTTGTCGGGATATCTTATTTTATACACATGACGGGTAATTTTTGAAAGTTTTCTCCTTTTCTTCCTTCAGTTAACTGTTTAGCACAATCTGTGCTTTTTAAAAATTACCTGGTCTTAATATTTAAAAGTGTCCAGCAATATTTTCCTTGTCTTTTTAGCTTTTTGGTATAGGTTTAGATCAGAGTTTCTTACAGTGTGGTTTGTAGACTATTCATTTTCTGTGGAGCTTGCTAAAACTGTAGAATTCTGTGCCTCACCCCGGACTTACTATTTCAAGCCCAAGGGTTGGACTAGGGCATTCTTAATGGGAATCCCAAATGGTTCTTCTGTACTTAAAGTTTGAGGACCGCTAGTTAAAATTAATTAATATTCTTAGTGATGAGAATGCTTCAGCACTTGTGTAAATTGGCTGTGGGGCACCTCCAGGGGTTGAAGTATTACAGTATGCCCAATTTAACGGTGGAGCAGTCTCCGAACATACAGACTTTCTTCTATTTCAGGTGTTTCTCCCCGTCAGTTCACTGATGCTTTCCTTTTGTAAGGGAAATGCCTTCTGCCTTGGCTTTCAGGGCAACATCTGGATGGAAATCCAAAGCTTCAGGTGCATAGGTGGGACACTTGCCCCCCACCCCCAAACTCAGTAGTGCAGATTTAGTCTTTCTGTTAATTGACTGATACATTAAGGAGTTGGGAAACAATTGTACATACTAGGGTTGTAGTCTTCCTCTTTCCCTTCTTTTTGGAGTGTGTGTGTGTGTGTGTGTGTGTGTGTATTAATTGTTTCTGAAAGGTTTGTGTGTGTGTGTGTGTTTATGTGCATGCCAAAGCATATACAAGGTTATGTATACCTAAAATAAATATAATAACTTATTACCCTTTGTATCACCCTAGACATAAAACAGAACATCTTTTTATTCTAGCCATTTCTTTTGTGCCTCACTCAACTTGTCCCTTCCTTCCACATCCCGCTAGTTGCTATCTTGACCTTTCCAAGTTAATATGGTTTACAAAAACCAAAATAAAACCGTCCCCCCTTTTTTTTTCCCAAGATTTTATTTATTTATTTGAGAGAGAGAGACAAAAGTAATGACAGAGAGCATGTTTGGGGAGGAGAGGAAGAGACAGGCTCCTCGCTTAGCAGGGAGACTGGCATGGAGCTTGAATCCAGAACTTTTGAGATCTTGACTTAAGCCAAGGGCAGACGCTTAATGACTGAGCCACCCAGGTGCCCCAGACACCCATTTAAAGTATATAATTAGACAAATTTTGGCAACTCCAAAAGATACACTTGTGTCACCCTTTCTATTTAGTATCTCCACACTCCTATTCCAGGTGAGCATTGATCTGATTTCTATTACTACAGGCCAGTGTTGGTTTTCTTGGTCTTCACATAAATGGAATCTTAAAATTCCTTTTTTTTTTTTTTTTTTGCATTTGGCATTTTTTTTTCTCAGCAAAATGCTTTTAAGATTGAGCCACATTATTCATATGTTAGTAGTTCCTTTTTAGTGCTGAATGATAATTCATTATATGAATATTACAAACCATGTAAACATGTTTCTATTGGTGGGCTTTTAGATTGTTTCCAGTTCTTGGCCCTTATAAGTGATTTGTTACATGTACATTTTCAAGTACCTCTTTGAGGAGACATATTTGCATTTCTCTTGTTCAAATACAGAGGAGTAAAATTGTTATAAAAGATTGCTACATGGTTATTCTAAGTGGTTGTACTGTTGTATATTATCATCAGCAATGTATGAGTGTTAAAGTTGGTCTACTTCTTTGTCAGCACTTGGTATAGTTAACTTATGTTTTAGCCATTTTAGTATGTATGTAGTGGTACCTCATTGTGGTATTAATTTATATTTCTTTAATGACTTGTGGTTTTAAACATTTTTTCATGTGCTTATTGGCCATTTTTGGAGGATTTTTAAATATTGCTTCTCATATACAATTGATCCTTGAACAATATGAGGGGTGGGGCACTAACTCCCCCCACCCCCCCCCGCCATGTAGTCAGAAATCTGTGTATACCTTTTGACTCTCCCACTCTTTAGCTACTAATGGTCTACAATGACTGAAAGCCTTACTGATATAGTCACTTAATACGTGTTTTGTATTTTATATGTATTACATACTGTATTTTTTTTTTTTTGAAGATTTTATTTATTTATTTGAGAGGGAGAGAGAGAACAGAGGGGGAATCAGAGGGAGACTGATGCAGGACTCAATCCCAAGACCCTGAAATCATGACCTGAGCCAAAGGCAGATGCTTAACCTCTGACACACCCAGGTACCATTATATACTGGGTTCTTACAATAAAGTAAGCTACAGAAAAGAAAATATCAGGATGTCTGGGTGGCTCAGTCAGTTAAGTGTCTGCCTTTGGCTCAGGTTATGCTCCAGGGTCGTGGGATCAAGCCTTGCCTTGGGCTTCCTGCTCAGTGGTAAGTCTGCTTCTCCCTTTCCTCCCAACTCATGCTCTCTGTAGCTATGTCTGTGTCTCTCTCCCTCAAATTAATAAGTAAAATATTGAAAAAAAAAAAGAAAAAATGTTATTAAAATCAAAAGGAAGAGGAAATACATTTGCAGTGCTGTAATATATTTAATAAAAAAAAGTCACATGTAAATGGACTTGCACAGTTCAAACCTGTACTGTTCGAAGGTCAACTGTTTTATCCAGTTTTACATTCTTACAGGATCAGCAATAATAATAGCTAATTATTCCCCACCTGAAAATAGCTAAAAAAGCTAAAGATGTTGCTAGAGGTACAACATTTTAGGAGCAAGTACTGATAGGCTCATAAAACAAAATGAAACTCCACAGTCTGTCCTTCACTTTATTATTTTTAAAAACAGCTGTTAAAAAGGCTCACTGCTGAAGAATGATAACCCTTTTCAGGGGTGCCTGGGTGGCTCAGTTGGCTATAAGTGTGTGACTCTTGGTTTTGCCTCAGGTCATGATCTCAGGATCAACCACCCTGTCAGGCTACCGTTCAGTGGGGAGTCTTCTTCCCCTCTCTCTCTCCCTCCGCTACCCACTTTGTGCTCTCTCGCTCTCTTTCAAATAACTCTTTTTAAGAAAAATAGAAAATCCTTTCTTCATGCCTCAAGCTAACATTGAATTAATGTCTTTGATAATTGATAACACACACAAGAGAAATCTTTATGATGTATTTTTTGTTCTACAGGGTATAAAATATTTTAACATTGTAGTTGGTTTGGAAATTTAGAAAGAACTTGGAGGACCAGTGATGGGTGGGCTGAACTGTGGAGAGGTAAGCACTTGGGTCAGAAAGACTTTTCTTACTGTTTTTGGTCCATGAGAGAACAAGAAAGAAGAGCCTGTTTTGAGCTGGAAAAGGAAACAGCTCCTGCTTGCTGGGTTTTTGTTGGTGCTGTTCAGCCTGGAAGTGGGTGAGGTAGAGGTGACGGTACTTGGCCTGAGGGCAGGATTGGCTGAGAGCTGAGAGCTAGGTTCTCAGTGAAGCTGGGTGTAGGGGAGCAGTGTGGAGAGAGGGACCGGGATGAAGAAGCATTAGCTGCAAAGGTCCATTACTGTGGTAACACTAATGTGAGAACCAGTGGTACACTCCCATATACACAGGTGTGTATGTTGTGGTTCATGCCAGAATACATGCAAAATCAAATATCTGCTTTCTTTGGGGTAGAGCTACAGAAACAACTTTGAGCTGGGGTGCGGGGTTTGCTGTATCCTCCACTGAGGCCTCTGAGCTGGTCTGGGTTTCTCATCAAGAATGCCCTTGAAGTCTTCGCATGAGGCCTTAGACTGTGGGGCAGAGCAGGGCTAAGGAAGATTTAAAGGAAACTAGCAGCAGTCCAGTGTCTCAGGTTTAAAATGCTCAATTTTTAGAAGCAGCAGCTCCCTGCACAGGCCTCCTGGGGTCAGTGGATACTCTTTTTGCCTATTTTGGTCACACCATATGGATTCTCAGAACTGACTTCTGGGTTTCTTCCCCAGTGGGACCAGGTCCTCAGTTCAGTGATAAGACTGCAGAACTAACAGAAGATGGATGGTATGTGTTTCCATTCTTGCTGGTGACTTTTTAGGAGAAGGGCACCCTTGCACTGGAGCCTGTTGCAGCTCTGGCTGGATAGATGAAGGCAGTGTAGGAGATGGCTGGGTTCAACTCTTTGTAGGAAGCCTAGATTTCTGGGGCTGTGGGAACCAGGGTAACCCCCTCAGGGCATGGGTCCTGTGTGAGGAGGTATGGTCCTAGGTCTCTGTGAATATTGATTTTATTTGGTGTTGCCATTGGCTTACTCTTGGCCATCTTGAAGTTGGAGGTTGGCTCAGGCAAACTCTAGCCTCAGGGTTTATAGTTTTCTGATGGAAGTGAATGCCTTCTGTGCATTCTAGACTGTGCTTGCGGTGATCAGGGACCTTCTACCCCGGGAACTGCCAGAATTGCTGTAGAGCTCAAAGCTCTCTGGGTTTAATGTACAAAGGGAGGGGGCTGACCTACAGAACCTTTGTTCTTCCTCTTACTGCTGCATTAGGATTTCAAGGGGCTCTCCATAGAGAAGAGGGAGTGGGGCTGTGGGAGGGTGGGGAGTCAGGCCTGGGGGTGTGGTGGGGAAGTACTGGGAACCCGCTGGCTCCATGTTTTCCTTACTGATCATTTTTATATCATGTACAAATAATTTGTATGTTGCTGTTGAATTGTAGGAATTTATATATTCTGAAAGTTTCTTTCATTATATGTATATATTTTTTCTTAATGTGTATGTAGCTTGTCTTTTTATTTTCTTACCAGTTTTTTGAAGTCTAAATATTTTAACATTGATGTTCATTGTCCTATTATTTTTCTTCCATAGGTAGTGCTTTGACCTAATTTTCTTAAACTTTATGAAATTTTTTTCCTGTGTTTTCTTCTAAAATGTTTTATTAGCATTTACATTGAGGTGTCTGATCTATGTAGAGTTTACTTTTTTGTGTGTTCTGAGATGTAAGAGTCAAGGTTCATATGAAATAAATGAACCTTTGTCTTGTAGTTTGCTTATACTTCTGGATACACCAGAAGTGTTCTATTGCTGGTAAGTTATTCATTTACATTTTTATGGACCATTGAGTTTTTTTTTTTTTTTTTTTCTGTGAAATTCACATTTGTTTCTTTTGGGTTGGTTTTACTTTTTTTTTTTTTTTTTTTAAATTTGAAGGAGTCTGTTATAGTCTAAATACTTTTTTTAATGTGTTTTTTATCTTTTCCCATTTCAGGAGGTCTTTTTACTCTCTTTATGGATCCCTTTCATGAACGGAAGTTTATTTTAATTTAGTCTCATTTGTAATTAGTTGCCTTGAACTTCCATACCGTTTTTTTTTTTTTTTTAAGATTTTATTCATTGAGAGTGAGAGAGAATGAGAGATCACAGAGGAAGAGGAAGAGGGAGAAGCAGATTTGTAGCTGAGCAGGGAGCAGGAGTCCAATGCAGGACTTGATAACCAGACCCTGAGATGACCTGAGCCAAAGGAAGACCCTTAACGGACTAAGCCGCCCAGGCGTACCCCCGGACCCCCAATTTACTACTTTATAAAGATAATCTCTTTTATTGCCCTCTACTGTTTTTTTTTGTTTTACCCTAGTATTTAAGTCTTATTCCACTAGGATTTGATTTTACACCTTGAGTAGGTGGCCAAATTAACTTTTTCCTTCCGGAAAACCAACTTTATTGAAAAGTTCTTCTTTCTCCCCATTAATGCTTCACCTGATGACAAAATTTTTTTTCTTGACTTTGGGCCTTTTTAAAGGAAAACAGATCTCTGGGACTCTCGAAGTATATATATATATATTTTTTTAATCACTTTACTGAAGTTTGCATAAATATAACTAGGCATAAATTTATTATGTTCTATTGTATGGTTCTTATGCACTAAAACCAAAAATCAACTAATAACTTAGATGTAAGCAAAGCTAGAAAATTAAATTTAGATTAACAAAGTTAACTTGACAGACGGGAGTGTTTTACAGAAGCTAACTTAAGCACTTGCAGCTTCAACCAAGGACGTTAATATATGTGTATCAGGACATTCTTGTAAGATATTATTATTAAGCTTTGGAAGTAGATTTTACTGCTGCTGTCATCCACATTACTTTTGTGACCCTGTTAATCAGTTGATAGCCATTGTCTTAGAGTGGTATTCTCAGCCTTTTTGTTGTAAAATCTTCACAGATGTGCCTCCATGTTTGGTCACACTTTATTTTTGTCTTTTTATTTTTTGCTAAAGCTCTGTAAATGTAATTATTACAGAGTCTTTGAAGCAGAATGTTGAACTTAAAAACAGGTTGTATGGTTTAGTGCAAAGTGGAATATACTTCCTGCAAATAAGAGGTAACAATTACAGCTTACTTTTAAGTTAGTGCCCGATAAATATTATTTATTAAAACCCGTGAGTACTTTGCCTTGTGAACATATCTTGGGGCCTGGACAATCAAGAGGGTGAGATACTACTATGTGTTGTGATAACTGCTTTTGCAGACACTTTGAGATAGTATTATGTAATGGAGTAATAATGTGTTGTAATTATTGCTAGCTGCCTTAGGAGTTGTAGTTTCTTATGGTGAAGGTTTTAAACCTTCTCAAGTGTGCTGCCAAAAATATTTAGTATTTGAATGCATATTACAAACACAAAAATGTTGAGAATTATTGGGTAGAAAGATAGCATATAGGTCCAGCTATTGGGCAAGATTTCTATGAGTATGTCCGTTTTTGCTCTGTGAACTGTCAGTACATGTATTTAAATTCTTCACATTTGGGCTATGTTGTACACTAAAATTTGGCTGCTAATACGATACTGTGTGTTTGTACTTCCTAACTGGGGGAATTTTCTAAGGTTTAGTCTTTGATTTTCTACCTTCTTCCTTTGTAAGCTGTCTTTGAGAGATCATGTATTTTCTCACTTCTATATGTTCATTAGTACTAAGTTTGTATATTCAAAATTAATTAAATGTTATACCGTTAGATTAAACTCTTGTTTCAGGTTTTCAGTTGCCTTTTGTACATTTATGCTTACTACTCATTCATCTCGTTATCATGTCTGTGCATTTAAATATTATTTCTTTGAAGCAGATTGAGAAGTAAGTAGTACACAGAAAGCTTATAGTTTGGTGGTGGTGGGACACGTCAGAAATGCATATATGATATTCCAAGTTAAATGAAGTATTTATAAGATGTATTGGTAGGACGAAGAAGAGGATCTAAGAAGAATAGGAAAGGCTTTGTCAAGGAGGGAGTGGTTGAAATGAAAGGAAAGACTACTAGGTAGATTGACAGTATCGTTCTAGGCAGGGAAGTCCATGAACAAGGGAAAACAAACAGAAGAATTTGGTGCCATCTGTTATCTACCAGTAGCTTCATGTGGCTAGATATGATATAATAAAAAATAAATATTTAGTCTTTTTCCCAGGTTCCTGTCACAGAGCCTGTAGAATCCTTGGAATTTACTGTCTTTTGTATGCTGATGAGTTAACTCCTTCTAAAACCAACCTTAGAAAGCCAACCACTGTGATTAGAGGGTTGGAATTTTCAGCCCACTCCCTAGTCCAGTGGCCAGGAGAGGGGCTGTAGATTGAGTTCAGTCACCGATGGCCAAAGATTTAGTCAATCATACCTATGTATTGAAATCTCTAGTGCCTTCCATACTTTTAATAAGTGCTCAGTTAAAAAAACAAGTGCTCTGTTAATGGCAGTTCTAGGCAAGAACTTAGCATATATGGTTAGTTTTTCCCTTCCTAATTTGAGACTTATTTCCTTAAAAATACAGAATTACATCATTAATGTATTGTTAGAATATAAAATTGCTTTTAAGGAAGCTCTATTAACAAGGGTCTAATTAGGATATAGAAACCACACAGTAATTTGAATAGGTAAAGTTTAGTATAGGGAAGTATTCACCAGTAACATATGATTGGCTACAAAAATGTAAAGAAAACTAAAGAATAATGGAAGGAGTAAATTTGGGAGAGGTTTGCCCTCAGACTGAGTTTCAGTTCTTGCTGTAGATGTGATAGAAGTCCATTGGGTGGTGGACATGTTTGCTGAGGTGTTGAAGACTGGGACATTGATGCAAATAGCTTTATAGGACCGAAAAAGAAAGTTGTTTAGAGTATATGCTTTATTAAACTTAGCACTATGTCTCGATGATTGGACTTCCTAATAGTCAGTAGGGTGCATTATGTCTGTAATGAGTATGACCACAAATTGTATTTGCTTTAACAAAGGAGTTAACTGTGACACGTATAGTTGTGAGGAATTAATATAGTATTCTAGTTTGAGAGTTGTAGAGTGTATTTATTTTGTTTTATTAGAGTGTATCTAGTTTGTAGAGTGTATTTATTTTGTTTTATTAGTATAAGGGATTTTATTTTTGGACTCCCAAGTTCATTAGGAAAATTTAAGTGTAGAAACTAGAGATAATATGAAGATATATTTTATTTAAACTTCAGATCATATAGTTCAAAGATACGATTTGATTCACAAAACTTTTGTTTACCCAGATGTTTTACAGAATAAGGCACTCTAATTTAAAAACATTGTCTATCCCAAAAGAATGGGATAGTTGGGGTTTTGGAATGCATATCCTCATAGAAACTATGTTTCATGGGTGTTGGATTCTTATTTGGCCTGGAAATGTATTTAACTCTATATGAACTTACAGTGCTGTGTAACAGTTTTTTGGGGGAAAGTGCATTTAGAATATCTGTTTATGATGCATTTCTGTTATCTGCTAGCTAATAAGGATGGGGGCTGCTATTAGGGACTTGGATATCATGCAGCTGTTAGATTGATTGAAGAGTTGGGGTGGCAGGTAAGAAAATGGACTGAGGTGAGGAAAGGTGGGAAAAACCAACTATATCGATTGCTCTTAGCTACCTATCTCTTTACTTTTCTTCTTCCTCTTTTTTTTTTTTTTAATTTTATTACATGAATGCTTAAGATCATTTGTGGCTTTGGGATTCTATAAAATGATAGGGAAAATTTTTCTAAAATCAGAAGTTCTGGAATATTTAAGCCTAAGTGTGAAATAGTAAATAATGAATAGTGAAAAATAGTAAATAGCGAAATAGTAAATAGTGAAAAATAAAAATGCATGCCTTCAGAATTATACACCCATAGAGGTATATAATTAATTTTTTGTAATGCTATTTCCAAAAAGATTGAGATAAGCCTTGACTCTACGATACTAGAAGATACAGGATTACCCCAGCCATTATAGAGTTACTGTCTAGATTATTTGCAATTGAAAATTTCAACAAATTTTACCGTACACTCACATTCAAGTAGGGTTGATAAGACCAGAACTAGAAAATGAAGCTTTCTGTGGGATTCTAGGTAGACTGTAAGAGGGTGTGGAATGTTTGTTTACTAAGTGGACCTGATTTATGTATACTTCTTGTTCTGTCTTCAATAATCAGTATGTTCTTTCCTGTGGATGAGTTCAAGGCCTATCACCTGACTTACTCCAATTCATTTCTGCAAACTTTGCTATAGTTATTTATTCAGTCAATATTTATCAAGTGCCTACCACATGCCAGATGCTGCATTAGTTACCAGGAGCACATCGATGAGCAAAATAGTCTGTGCTCTCTTGAGACTTAGAGTCTAGTGGTTAACCATGGTGTATTATTGTAATCTGTGGTAAGTGCCAGGAGACCTCCCAACTTTAACAGAAGGAAACTGGTACGTAAATTTGGGTTGATAGATAAGGATAGAGAGAATGTGAAATAGATGGTATCTTTTAAAATCTGTGTGATTCTAGCATAGAATTGCTCCCATACATTATTGGAAGAGCCCAGTGTGCGTTGAAGTTTTTTCCCAGTGTCCTCAATCTGGTGAAATATGTTTGTGTTTTGTTTTGTTTTGGGTTATATCGTTGGTAGAGGCAGAGGCAGGTTTGCGGCTCACAAAGAAGCCACATGAAGGACAGATTTATGTGTTTTGGAATTATCTGTCTAGGAAGTATGGGGATTTCTTGTTATGGGAAGAGATAACATGAACTAGGACAGTTTAGTCTTACCAGGTAGATCCAGAAGATATTTGCAAAAGTAGCTGTGTGTATGGTCGTGTGCCTTAAAGGCAGTAGTATGATTAATCCTTTCATTGATAGGTGACTAAAATACCACATGGTGCCTAGCAGTGCTTCAGAGAATGTGATCCTGAAATTTAAGAATGCCTTGGGATTTTCTATCAGATTAGGATTTTCCCCTCTTTTTCTTAAAAAATACTCGAAAGTGTTTTTAGAGGTTATTCTAGGAGTTTGCCTTTTTTTTCCCCCTGAAGATGGAAACCTTTGGCTTGCTTTCTTTTTCACTAAACTAGGTTTTATATGTATTTGGAAATTCAGGAGCCATTGACTGACTTGTGAATCATTTGCCCCTTAATGTAGAAAGTTTTCCTGCCTTGTTAGTGGTGCTCCACTTTTTTTGTGCCATTATTTAAGTATTTTTACATAGACGATGGTATTGCATTTTTGCACTGAGTTTTCATTTTTCACTGAATCTTTAATCTCCAAAATGAAATATAGAGAAAATATGGAAAGGGCACAGACTGTGGAATTTGAAAAACCTGTTTTCATTCCTGTCTCTGTACTTAATAATCTCTTGAAGCCTTTGTTAGCTATGAAATGAGAGTAACTTTTTGGAGGGTGTGTGTGCACACACATGTGTGCATGTGTGCTCATATTAAGTGAGGTTATAAACTGGAAGCACTCAAAACACTTGGCATACAGCAAGAACATAATAAATGCTTATCTTCTTTCTTTGGTCTAAGCCAGTAAGTGATTCCTTTTTTTTTTTTTTTTTTTGCATTCTCAGTGTTAAATATGCTGTATATTTACTGAAACAGATTTAAAACAGACCCAGCATTAGCTAGGTTCAATTGGAGAGGGAGAGAATTTCTGTAGAACTCTCTGAGTCTTAATTTATATTGGAATTACTGATGCTTCCTTTACCTGGAAGTGTGTATAGTACTGTATTTTGCACATAGTGGGCACTTAAAGATGTAATCATGTGATGAAAATAACATTGAGGAAGGAATTGGAAGGCCTGTATGAAGTCTTGGCTTGTTAGCTTATTGATTTCTGTGGTGTTTGCAGTTGCTGAATTTCTTTGAACATTGTGTCTTGCCTTTCTTGGTCCAGCAGTGTGAACAGATTGCATCCTCCTCCTTATACTTTAGTATATAAATTCATACAAAAAAGACCTCAGAGCTCAGAAAATGAGCTCTAGAGAGGGAGTGGGTTGGATCCATCTTGGATCGAAGGTTGCTAGTCCAAGAGGAGAGAACCCATGTGCAGGACATTTTTAGTTGAGGAGCAGGGTGTCTGCAGACAAGAAGTGTGATAATTAGAAAGGTGCAAACCTTGAATGAAAGACCAGGGTCTTAATTACAACAGAAATAGCAACAAGAAAAACATATAATTGTAGGAAATGAAGGTGCAGGTTTTCAAAGACAGGAAAAGCACAGCTGGAAGATGCCTGTGACAAAGGAGAAAACCACAAATGCGATGCCTTCTGTGCCATAAACTTAGAATCTTTCTCATAGCTTACCTTTTCTGATCTCTCTCCCATTTTTTGCTAACCCAACTAAGAAAGTTTTTTCCACCTTTTCTCCTTCACACTCAGCCTTCTACTCCATCCCAGTCATTTTCTCTTCCTTATTTCATTTTCCATCAAAATTCATGAGATCATGAACTATGCTAGAGATACGCCTGGATTATTTTTTTTTTCTAAGATATTCAGTTGACTGTATTGTGAAAGATAAACAAAACATCAAATTACAGCTACAAGCTATAAAATTTCAAAGATGTTGCTTCTCTTTAATAAAATGCTATTTTATTAAAATTTAAATAATTTTAAATTTAAAAAACGCACTGTCAGTCAACTCTTACCATAATAGGCTACTCCAAAAGTTAGTGGTATACCAAAATACGGTCATCATGTTCACCAATTTCAGCTCGGTTAGGGTGGCTCTTCTCCACAGGTGCCTCATTCTTTTGGGGCGAGTGGGCTACCCAGGGTTATGTTCTTCTTAAGGAAGCTACAGAAGTTCAGGAGGGAAGCCCAGTCATGCAAATACATTTAATGTCTGCATGACTGTCTTTAATATGTCATTGGTCAAAGCATGTCACATGGCTAAGCCCATCATCAATGCAGCAAGGAAATTATCTCTCTAGTGGGAGGAATTAAAAGTGGCAAAGGGTGTGGATACAGAGATAAGAGAATTGGGAGTCTAACATGGGCCCTTGTAATCTTTTCTGAGCTTTATTTTCCTGTTTACATTTTACTTGTAGTTGTTAGTGGGTATACTATTTTGTGTTCCATCATTTTAGCTTAATATGATTTTGTGAAGATAATCTCTATATAGGTTATATATTTGCTATTTAAAAATATGCACTTGTTTGCTTGACTCAAACTATGCCTCTAAGTCCATCTGTATAAAAAATCACTGAGATACTTATTAAAAATGCAGATCCCTTAGCCATCAGCCCTAACCCCTCTGGAATCACCGTCTCTGGGGCTGGGGCCGAGAATCTTGTTTGTTATCAGACTCATCGGGTCATTCTTCTGCACATTAAAGTTTAGAACCACTTCCTTAGTGTGGGGATGTTTGTATTGTTTCCATTCTTCCAGCATTGTAAATAATAGCTGGTAATGTTTGTATAAGTGACTGATTTGGGGGAAGTGTTCAGTAGTCTTTCCCTGATCCATGACCAGGTAATTTGCAGTTGAGGGAAATAATGTTCCGTGTAAAGAATGGATTTTGGAGTGCTGGTGGTGGTGAGATTACAGAGAAGCATATAAAATCTTCCAAGTTTTTTATGTTCAATAAAATGAAACCTTAGATAAGAATTTCTGTAAAATTTTTCTACATCTTTAACATTGTGATGTTTGGTATTGAATAACTTAGTCATGGTTCCATTTGCTAGTTATTGGTACTATTTTAAATGAACATAGGGAAGTTGACAGGTTTGAGGAGCGTTCTTTTTCATCCCTAAGTTTGATCGTTTGATTTTTTTTAATCAACTATTTTATTTCTGGCATTTTATATGACCTTGTTTATATGCTATTATTTTTATTTTATTTTTAGATAGTCTTGGTTATTTCAGCTCTTTAATAAGGTTGTTGGAAATGAAAATTCATTGATGGCATGATGGATACTGCCCATGCTTATCTAATATACATTATTTGCTTTTCTTCACAAACAGAACCTTGATTTCATTTTCAAAGTGGCTTTTTGCCTAGCTGAAAAATATGTTTCCCAGCCTTCTTTGCAACTATGAGTGGCCATGCAATTTTGTTCTGCTCAAGGAAGCTTTAAGTGGAAGTCACTGAATGGGTCTTCTTAAAGCAGTCAGACTGTTTTGGCTTATGCCCTTTGTCTTGTGCCCTTCCCTTTATCCTCCCTGGAACTTGTACCAGGTGCTTGAGGAGGAGACATTGAGAGACAGACGTTTGATGAATGTCACATATAAGAGTGTTCAGTTGGAAGACAGAAGGAGCTTAGGTCTTTTTTAACATGTAGGAGGTCTTATCAAATCTGGATTGCCCACCTCCAGTCTAATTATGTTAGGAAAAACAGACACTGCAGTATGTTGAAGCTACTATTTAGATGGGACTCTGTTACATGTAGTTGAATGTAATTTCTAGCTTATACATGTGGTTTCTATAAAAGATATTTGGATGATGGTTACCTCAAACCTGATTTTCAGTTTGCTTTTTATTTATTTTTTTAATTACATTTTGTAATTTGTTTAGGACCCTTCAACTCTGAAGGTGTATTTGTTATGCATATTTAAATTGTCCAAGTATGTGGGGCGCCTGGGTGGCTCAGGTTAAGTTAAGTTAAGGCTCAGTTAAGCCTCTGCCTTTGGCTCAGGTCATGGTCTCGGTCCTGGGATTGAGCCCCGCATCGGGCTCTCTGCTGGGTGGGGAGCCTGCTCCCCCCCCTTTTTTTCTGCTGCCTCTTTGCCTTGTGATCTCTGTCAAATAAATAAATAAAATCTTAAAAAAAAATAAATTGTCGAGTATGTTTTAAAATGCACATTTTACGGTTAGAACATTAACAAATCTGTATACAGAATATCTTAAAACCTTATAATAAAGTAATTTTAAATTTAAAGTTGCAAGATAGTACAGAGAACTTCTGCAACTTTTTTTTTTTAACTATTTGAGAGTAAATTGCAGATATAGTGCTCCTTTGAAATTTAAAATACTTCAGGTTGTATTTCCTAAGAAAAATAGATATTTTCTTACATAACTATAGGGCAGTTATCAAATTCAGGAATTTAATATTAATTCAATATTATTACTAAATAGTTCATATTCATATTTCTCCAGTTATCCCAGGAACGTCCTGTATAGCATAGTGTTAGATGCAGTTTGTTTTCCCACATTTGATTACCAGGCCTTTTTCTTGTCTCCTTTAATCTAGAAACTCACTCTTTGTCTTTTATGACATAAGCATTTTAAAGATAACAGAGTAATTACTTCGTAAAATGTCCCTCAGTTTGGATTTGTCTGATGCTTCCACAAGATTAGATTCCGGTTATGCATTTCGGGCAGGAGCACCATAGGTGGTATTGTCATCTTGGTGTATCCTACAATATCAGGCAGCATATGCTGTCATTTTATCCCAGTATTGGTAATATTAAATCTGATTATTTGATCATGTTTCTTCATTATAAAGTTATACTCTTTCTCCCTTTATAATTTGTAGGAATAGAGTTTGAAACTATGTAACTATTTTATTTTCCATCAAATTTTTACCCCCTAGTTTTATCATCTGTTGAGGATTCTTGACTGGTTTATTACTGAGATGAATGTAAAACATTTTCAAGAAAGATTTCAGCAGGTTCTTTTATTCTACTGATGACTTCTTTTACACTTCATTTCCATTGAGCTTTCTTTATTTTGTGGTGCTGTCTTACAGTTTTAGGGAACTTGTTTAAAGAAATACGGAGATGTCGGAAGGAACATAGTTCTTAATTAGGGAGGTTCAGGGCAGCATTTGATAGTGGAATCCCATCCCTTTTTCTCTTTTCTCTCCAACAGAGTATAATAGATCATGAAAACCAGCAGATCTGAAGCAAATGGGGGCAAATGATTAATTCTGTTTGGGATCTTTTAGGACAGATTAGAGAATGAGATGATCTTCTTTTTCCTCAAATAGATCTTAGGATCACCATCTTGTAATATACACACCTAGTGTGTGGTTTGTCCTTTGGCATGTCTTTTTCAGACATCCTAGGGAAATGGATGCTGGCTGACCCTAGGGGCAGGAGGAGATGCTAGAACTGCCAGGATTTCTCGTTCAGTGGCCTCAGCCCCTAGTGAAAGTAGCCCAGTGGATACAACTGTTTTCCTTAATTCTTCTTAGGCTTAATCATTGTGCATATCACTCCTTTTCTTGTTGGGAGGAATAGATTAGGTGGTGAAGAATGGGCCAGAAACTCTTAATTCAGTAAGATTTCTTGGAAAGTAATAATAGAAGTTCCCTTTTGGAAACAGGAGAATGGTTAATCTCCCTAAAATAGTGAAATTTGTTGAGTCTTTGTCAAGTTCTATATTTTTTTGTTTTCTGTACTAGTTTATTTTGTGTTTTCTGTTTTTTTTTAAATCCATAGATCATTTATTTTCTTATATTTGTATATTTTCAGATTTTAAAGTGTATTTTGGTTTTTTTTCTCTAGCACCAGCAGACGTTTTTGAATCAGCTGAGAGAAATCACTGGGATTAATGATGCCCAGATACTGCAGCAAGCCCTGAAGGTATGGCCTCTGTTCTACGGCATACGACTTAAGTTACACCCTCACCTCTACTGCCTACCATATATGAAAGGTTTTTAGTTGCATTTTGTGGTATAGTAATAGAGATATAGGAAAGAACTTTCATAATGTAAGAGCCTTACTTAGGCTGTGATTCTAAGCATGTTAGTTTTCAGCAGCCTCAGCAGCCTAATGTTCCTAGATACCTTGAAGTGACAGATAATCTTTCTCTGTATGGAACACTTCTCACGCAAAATGAAAGGATATGAATCCAAATGCGATGGCTAATTGTCCTCAAGAGCTATGATGTTAGAGTTTAAATGGGGGTAGAGAGGGGTGCAGTAGAGAAATACAGGGAGGAAGAAGAGGAGAGAGAAAATTGATAGAGGGTAAGAAACTTACATTTTTTCTTTCCAAGGAGAAATAAAACTTGGCTAACATTTAACTAATTGCACCTTAAGAACATTCAATAGCAAGCTGGTTAGTATATGCAGTAAGTAAAATGCATCATTTTGGTTGCATTTTCTGATGTTCCCACATTTCCACGTGGAGAAACCCAGATGAGTCAAATCACAGGGATATGTCCACTGGAAAAGATTAAGGGAATAAGAGATGTTTAAGAACTAAAACTGCAGGGGCATCTGGGTGGCTCAGTCAGTTAAACCTCCAATTCTTGATTTCAGTTCAGGTCATGATCTTAGCGTAGTGAGATCCAGCCCTGCCTTGGGCTCATTGCTCAGCAGGGAGTCTGCTTGAGCTTCTCTCTCTCTTCCTCTCCCTCAACGGCGCAGCCCTGCCCCCCCTCAAATAAATAAATCTTAAAAGAAAAAAAAACTAGAACTGCATTTTAAGGTTATTTCTGTATTACTGCTAAAAGCTAACAGCAATCTAGTATTCTTGCTCTTGCAAGGCATACATAAAACTTCAGTCCTTTGGAACTTGCTCCGTGAGATGAATTTCATTATGTAACTTTTGGTTCTGAGCCAAAAGTTCTTCATTTGTTTCTAGAAATAATCTTATCTTTCGGATGATTGTACTCATGATAATAATAACTAGTGGTTATTAAACTCCTATAATACTAGGTGCTATTCAAAGTATTTTATGTGGCTCACGTCCTCCGGGGAACCCTGTTGACAGAGGAGCTGGTGTGTGAGGAGCTGGAGTACGAACCAAGCAACCTGATCCTGGGGGGCCACACTACATTGCCGATTTTACAACAAGCTTTGCTTCATCTTTTTTTTCTATCAGGAAAATGATGAAATAGTACTGTTCAGAGCATTAATGCAGGGTTTATGAAGCAACTGTTAAGTATTTGGAGAGGAAACAAAAATGTCAGACCTCAATTTATGACCCAGTCACTCCAAGTCTGTTTTCGGAAAGTGCCTTTACCATTCTGTATCTCTGAGTGTGAGGTTATACCCATTACCTTGTCAGGGCAAGTTTGCCGAATTCACACTTCTTTTTTTTAACTTGGGAAACATCTAGAATATGTTTAATTAAATGAACATAAAGAGTTAATCAAATGACCTATTGTCCACGTTTTCTTTGAGGTAGGTTGTGTGCTATAGTTTTTTGTTTGTTTGTTTTATTTGTTTTTTTAACTTTGGTTTCCATTACCACCAACTACTGGTGGTGGGAGATCAGTACACTTAAATCTTAACTATTACCTAATATAACTCTGTAAGATGTTTAGTAATGAGTTGACTTTCTCAGTAATATACTGACAAGGAATCTACTTTTGGGAAACACATCATTGATTGATTTCAATACTTCTATTTTAAGAATCTATTTTTAGCCCTCCAAAGTAAGTGATCTTCAAGTTGTGGAAATCCCTGTTATATTCAGTTTATTATTATTATATGAGGTAGTATATAAAAAGCTCTTAGCACATTTCTTGGCACATATTAAGCGTTCGATAAATGTAGCCATTGTTATTGCACATTACAGCTCTTTTACTTATCTAGCTGTAGATTATATTATGTTGCTGCTGAGTCTTATAATGGTTACAATATAAAGTTTAAAGCAGTGGTGCTTTTCTAACTGCACTTTTACTTTTTTTCTCTCTTCCCTAACGAAAATTGGAGTTGGGGTGGGTTGGGGACCTCATTCTTCTAGTTGCTCAGGTTTCAATTCTTGGAATCATCCTAATCTTTCTCTTTCTGTCACCTCTCACGTTAAATGTGATAGCAAATCATGTTGGATTCTCTGCTTTAGCCCTTTCTCTCCTATAGTCTGTTCTCAGCACACAGCCAGAATGAGCCTTTTAAAATGTAAGTCATACCATGTCATTTCCGTCCAAAACCCTCCACTGGCTTCCTATTATAGTCTCTGTGTTTGCTAAAGTTCATGAGGCCTGCATAGTCTAGGTGTTCTGGCCTTCTGTTACAAAGATCACTTCACTATTAATATCTGGGTTTCCTAATGTTATTTCAATTAGCTATCCCAGAGCTACTGTTATATTTATTATTAACTCTACAGAGAATAGAGACATAGAACTGGTCATGTCTCTTCTTATTATTTTGCTGATATAAAAATCCTTGGTTTTCTAGCATCTGTTTTCTTTTAAATTAACTTCAGAATAATTTTGTCCAGATACGCTTTTGATGAGAATTATGTTAGATTTTTATGCTTAGTTTGGGTAGGATTGTCATCTTGACAGGATTTCTGTATGACAGTATTTCTGTCTAGTTCTGTGTGTCTGTCCGGACTACCAAGCTTCAGAATGTTTTGGCTGTTTCCTCCCTACAAGTCTGATATTTGCATATGTTTGCCTCTATATTAAAGTTTATAGTTGTTCTTTGCAGAAGTACTGTTTCAAATATTCATTCTAATCCTTTTGTATAGCAAGTTCCAAAAAACATTTTTTGGTTTATTTATTTGTTTAGAAATATAAGTTTTGTGATTGACTTTGGTTAAGGAGAAGCAAAAGTAATAAGAAACTAAGAAATTATAGAATAGATTCTTACATTAGTAGTCCTGTTAGAAAAAGGAATTACTGTTGATAGAATGTACTTTGTTTATGATCAGTTTGTAAAATTAGGATCACATAGAATGATTTCAAATCTAAAAGTGATTTTTGCTATTTAAGTATTAGTTGTTATGGAGAAATTTAAATAAATCGTGTAAGAATGCATGGAGTTATTCCAAAATGTTTGATGTTCCATTCTTGATATTTGAAGGATAGTAATGGAAACTTGGAATTAGCAGTGGCTTTCCTTACTGCAAAGAATGCCAAGACCCCTCAGCAGGAGGAAACAACTTACTACCAAACAGCACTTCCTGGCAATGATAGGTACATCAGTGTGGGAAGCCAAGCAGACACAAGTAAGTTTAGTTCTCTTTCTTAATATTTTAATAATGTAATTAAAAACTTTCCTTGGGAATATATTTTGTTTAAGCAGAGATGAAGGATAAAGAACCACTTTAACCTTGGTTCTTTTTAGTGTAGTTGAAAAGAGTGTATGTTTTTATTAGCTGCATTATTGTTTTCTCCATTTCTAATGTGAAAGATTGTACTTGAGTTATATATCCTTTCATAGAGCATTTCATTTATTATTCATTGTTTTGAGATATAGAACAGCTATAGGGATTTCTCATGAAAGAAATAAACATTTCCAGGATTTTAAATGGGCACAGACAATTGTTTTATGATTTTAAATGTTGGTAGAGGCCTTAGTATTATTTTTGAAGGTAAGCTATTGTTTCTAATTACTGATAGGTTTACCACTTAACAGAATTTCCCTTCCCTCAACCCTTGCCCCTTCCCAAAATGAAGATTTTAGAATAAAGTTTTATTACCATGTAATAAAGTAAACAATCACACAGACATATACACATGTATACATACATATGGAAAGTTTTATGTGGGATTCTACTTTTTCTTTATAATGTGAATAGTTCATGCTTGTATGTAGCACTGAATTTTTCAAAATATGTTTAGTTACCTCTATATATCATTATGATGTAATAACTGCACTATATAAAATATATTTATTTTATAAAATAAAAGGTATTTATTTTTATGCATTCTGTATTTGAAAAGTTTGGTTACTAACTTGTATTTGAAGAGTATCTGAATTTTTTTTTTTTTTAAAGATTTTATTTTTTAAGTAATCTCTGCACCTGGGGTGGGGTTTGAACTCACAGCCTCCAGATCAGGAGTTGCCTGCTCTACTGACTGAATCAGTCAGGCACTCTTCTGATTTTGTTTATAGACTTTCTCAGAATTAAGAAACAACTAGGAAGAACACATTCATATGGTTGTTTGTAACTGTTACCAGTAAATATTATTTTAATGTTGGTTGATAAAATACTTCAAATTTTCAGGATAATTTTAATATTTTTGTTTACAAATTTGATCTTTTGTGCCAAAAGCTGAAATATTCCTGCCTCACATATATTGCCTCACAATATATTGGTGATGAAAGAAGTTTTATATATGTGAGACAGACGTAATTGTTTATGTCTACATCCAAGACAAACTGTGGTTTGGACCCTAGCTGTATCTCTGACTTCATTTTCTACTGTTTTTCTCTTCTTACTTCATAAAATTGTGATAATTCAGGGTGGCTTGGGGTTCTTATTGACCCAGTGCTATTTAATTTCTTTGTTCTTTACACTTGCTGTTCCTTCTGTCTGGAATCCCCTCTAGCCTTTACCCCCAGCTTAATTACCTCTGGTGTTGTAAGACTTAGGTCAGGAGCTTCTGGCTTTAGAATATTTCTCCTTGCTTCTAGGTTGGAGTAAGTGCTTTTCTAGCACCAGGGCTTACTTGGGTCTTAATGAGTACTGTGTTATTTTGAAATTATTTGCTTATGCCTTTCTTGCTTACTAAATGGGAAGCTTAACAGGACAAAAGACCATTGATGTACCTATCATCACACTAGAATAGTTTGCAAAGTTTCTCAAAAAGTGTTCATTGAATTATTTTAAATAATACACAAAAACATCTGTTTCAGAACCAGTGAAAAGGAATGAGGTTGAGAAGCTTGTTGTAAGAAGTAAGAAAAAAAGAGAAGTAGTATAAATAGTGGAGGAAACAGAGTGTGAAAATAACATCTATCTTTTAAGTTTCTGAGACTTGGGGGGAAAATGAAATTAGGTAGAAAAAGGAAAAAAGTTTTCAACTGAAGTCAGCTGGTTAAAGTGAAGGAAACAGGAAGTTGACTAAACATGGTTCACTGTTCTAGTGGAAAGGATGACAAGATTTTAGACTGATAGCTGTGAATTTTTAACATAGATGGTTGACTTTGTGACATGAAGTATATATATAGATAGGTAGGAAAATTAGGATTTGTAAGACTTTTCTAAATAAAAGAACATGTCTTATTTGCTCTGTAAAGTCAGCAAGTATTGTTTAAGCCAGATGTTGACACCTGTTCAAGACTTTTGACAAGGAATACTGAAAATGTTATGGACAAAAGAGGTATGACTAGAACCTCTTAGGGAGAAGGCAAACCTGATTTCAGGAGGTGTGTGTTTCATATGAATGATAATTAAAAATTGTGTGTGTGTTTGTGTGTGTAGCTCTTGAAAAATACTCATCAAGTAATTTTTATAAGGTTTATTTATTTGAGAGAGAGATCGCATGCCCATGCCTATGCGGGGCGGGGGGAGGGGGTAGAGGGAGAGGGAGAGACAGTCCCAAATGGACTCGGCATTGAGCGCTGAGCCTGATATGGAGCTTGATCTCATGAGATCACAAGATCATGACCTGAGCTGAAACCAAGAGTCGGTCGCTCAACTAGCTGAGCCACCCCCGTGCCCTTCATTAAGTAATTTTATATCTCACTTTAAAAAAATGGTAGAGATATGGAGTTTCTGATTTCATTACAACCTGATTATCATATTGAGCAAATTGTGTGCTATTGTGGTTTCTTTGTCAATAAAATGTGCTATCCTTCTCACCAAAGTGCTAATTTATACTTAGTAATTCAATAAGTTGGATGGTGTGTCTATAAAGTTGTTTGCAGATTATTGAGAAAAACCCTTGTAAAAATGTAATGTGGTGATTGTATTATAATGGTACCAAATTGTGACAAAAATACCTGATGAGGTAACATTCTTTTCCATTTAACAAATTTGTACCACATTTCGTAATGTTTTAAGAAGTACAGTTGCCGTTAGGAAATAGATTCAGCATTAAAATTTGGCAGTGTCACAGTAGTGTTACATGGTGTAAAAGTGAGAAAGTAAGGAGACGTCTTACAGGCAACAGATTTTTTTTTAAGTTACTATGTTATTGGTCTTAGGAAGAAATGGAGTCTTTTGTGTATTTTTAATTCTTGGAAGGAGTGGTAAAACATGTGAGGAAGAAAGATAGGAAATAATTACAAATATATATTCAAGCACAGGCCTCTATTGATAAAAGTATGTAAGTGCTACTGGAGTCTGGTGTATTGGAACGATCAGAGTGTGAGCAAGTTCTCAAGGGATTTTTCTAGGTATAAAGATTGTTTTTGAGCATTTTCTCCATTTTATATGAAATACATTGTTATTTGAAAGTTGACTGTAGTTAACTTAATTTTTCAAATGTGGCATGTTTTTTAATTAAGAAAATATGTTTTTTTATTTCTTCTAAGTATTGAGTCTCTGACAACCAGGGCTAAAACATAAAACCTTACTGACTTTAAGTGTGCCATCTATTGGTTATGGTGCTGACAAAAAAAAAAAAAAAATCTATATTTTGAAATAAAAGTCTCTAATGCTAAATACATAAGATTCCTTGTTGATATACGCTCCTTTAGAAGGGATAAAATACATCTTTTTTTAATGACTAGAAGAGGTTAGCTTTTGAAGAAATATCTTATAGAAGTCACATTTGGGGGTTCTGGGGAAATTTTCTGTTATGCATAACTGGATAGGTCAGAAGATATAACTATATCACTTTGTTTAAAGACTTTATACATATTTGTGGACCTTCACTTAATATTGAAGAAGTAATTACATTTTCAGTAGTTAGTGGGACTATGATTGTCCTTTTTACCTTTCATTCTTGAGAGAAAAAGAAAACATTTCAAGGAAAGCTTATACTCTGCATAATAACGAATTAAGTAGTAATGTACTTGGTATCTTTTTATTGCATTTGTAATTTTCCATACTCTACTGAATTCTGAGGAAAGGCCTAAATCATTTGTTGTAATATTAGCTAAAATTTTAGGCATCCTTTTTCACTACTTGGATCTCTTGTCTACATTGGATATTGTGAATTGTCAAATGAATGCTTCACACCTCCAGCTTAAGTTGGGAGTAAAATTGTGTTGGAGTTATGCTGTAAAAATACTAATACAGAACGGACTAGGAAACAATGCAAGATGTTGCGATATCATAGGTATATACTTAATAGATTCTGCTAAATTTTTGTGTCATGGCAAAATCTGTCATAGACATGACCATGCGAGGCTTTTGCTCAACTTGAAATCAAATAGTTACATTCTTTCTTTCATGACCATTAAATTCTTTTGAACTTTTTTAAAACAGGAAAAAAACAGTATATGCCCACCAGAACAAGATGTACTACAATTGAGCAATCAAAGTATGGATCAAAAGATGAGAGGGATTTGGGTAGGTAATTTTAACACAGAAAGTAATGCCACATATTATTGGCATAAGTTTTAGAGAAATTGTTATAACACATCAGAATGACTATTAAGTGTTTGACCCTTTACAAATTTAGAATCAGAGTATCCCCCCCCCCCAAAAGGAATTGACTTATTAGGTAAGGATTGCATAGAAAGTGAGAGGGTTCTGTCTTAGAACTCTGCTCTTAGGTTGCTTGGCCAGCCTCACAGTGATTTAAAGCTCTGTTATAAATAGAACCAAATCTGGTACATTCATCTCTGCTAAGGGTAAATTGCTTATGCTGAGCAGTTTAGGATTTTATTAATTGAAAGCCAGTATTTTTCCCGTTGTTCAAATATGTTTTCCCGTTGTTCAAATATGGATAGAAAAGCAATTAATGCAAAGGAAGTTAAATTTCTTTTTCCATAGAGATTTCTAATGCATAAAACTATTTTGATGATTCCCCAAAAGTCAAGGTTAACCTTAAAAATGAGATACTACAGTGGTGTGGAAGTTATTGTAACCAGTTGTATGCAAATATGTTAGGCTTCTACTCTATTCTAAGTGTGTACTTAGAATTCTGTTAGACATGTACTGCAAAATGATTTGTGTAACTTAATGAATTTTCTTAAATTTTATTGCAGGAATGATAGCCATGGGCTATAACTTTTGTTGACTAATACTGAATGTTTAATTTTTTTTCACAGTCCCAGTTGGAAAACCGTCAAGTCTATGACAAAACTCTGGAACAGCTCCTTTACTATTCACTTCCCTTTCCAATGCTGCCATTATAATTTCAGCAGCTATTATTAAAAACAGAACAAGATCTTTTAGAGCTGAGCTGTTCTGTATAGTTGCCTATAGTCACGTGCGGCAACTTAGATGTAAATATAACTTAAAACTAATGCTAAAACTTAGTTCCTTTGTTGCACTAGACACATTCTCAGTGCTCAGTAGGAGTCTCATGTGACTAGTGGCCACCAGTATTGGATAGTGTAGATTAATAGTATATTTCCATCATCACAGAAGGTTTTTTTGGACCTCACTGTTGGAGAGAATCTGAGTTCAGCAGTGAGAAGATTGGAAAAGTTGGAACATCTTAAGAGCTGACTGGGAGCAGAGGAGAATGGGGGAGTGGGGTGGGAAAAAAATTTACATTGTGTATATCTTCTTGCTTTTAAGTACTATTCTTCTAACATGATACTTTATTATACTATTTGTCCTTTCACTTACTAGAAAAAATTGTAGATGGATAAAGCATATATCCTTAAGTCTTTTAATTAGTGCCACTCTGAAGATGACCCACTCATTTTTATCTCTATTCCATAGTCTAGATTTAGCCTTTATTTGTTTAACAAATATTTACTGATTGCCTCATCTGTATCAGGTAGTTTTCTAGGCCATTAGGAAACAGAGTCTCAGTTTATTTAGGGGAAAGACAGTTAACAATAAATAAATAATGTCAGGTAGTAGTAGGTTCATGAAAAACAGAGGAGGATAAAGGGACAGAGGGTGACAGGGATGTGGTTGTATGTCAGGCAGGAGATAACGCCAAAACAGAAGAGTCCGTTGGGGAATGACCTCTTCGATGAGTTCGTATTTATACAGACACCTGAGTGACATTAGGGAGTAATCCTTGTAGGTGTCCGTGGCAGGTGCATCCCAGGCTATGCAGGAGGATATTTGGCTCAAGAGATGAATGGTGTGGATACAGTCATGGTGAAGAGAGTTAGTGAGGTTGAGAGTGGTTGGTTTCTTATTCCTCATCTGCTGACCATCCTTTGTTCATATTTGCCTGTCTCAAGGGCATCCTCATTCTTCTGGTGGCCTAGTGGTTTTTCTTCTTCTTCTTCTTCTTCTTCTTCTTTTTTTTTTTTTTAAACAAGCTCTTCCTGATCTCCCAAAATAATCATTTAGTTTGCAGTTCTGTCAGTTTTTGTATACTTTTCCCTTCAGTTGCTCTTGCTTGGTATTTATTATTACAGCTCTTGTCGAACTCTTATCAGCACTCTTAACTCCTAAAACCCCAAGCAGTTCTTTCTACTCATATTATTTCCCTGCCTAGAAGTCTTTGCTGTGGTAAATATAAACTTGACTTATTTGGGGGGGGGCGGGTGGGAGAGATTTCCCTTAGGTTTAACCCTATGTAGGTAAAGAAAACAATGAAAGAAATTTGTCTCCTAAAATCAGAATCTTTACATCTGTTGTTTCAACTGTATTGTGGGCTAAATTGACTTTTGCAAACTAACTTCGAAGTCTCCTGTCATTTTAATAGACGGTTTTTATGGGAAAATGAATTAGGAGTTATAAATAATGCATACATATAAAGTCTAATTCCTGGTTAAGTTCATGGCTGCCTATATTTTAGAGTAAGCAGAGAAATGTTTCATAGTTGGTATTTAAGTTTTACTCAAATGGTAGTCCTTTGGAGAGTGGAAGATTTATTAGGGCGAGTGTTACGTTTTGGTATATGTTACAGAAAAAAATTTCTTAATTTGGGCAGACTTAAAAATGATGGAGGCTTTTGTAACCTGAGATTTTCTATAGTGTTATTCAGCTAACACTAACACGTTTGTGCCCTTGAGTTGTGTTCATGTTAGTACTAGGGGGAGGGTTGATTGAAACAAAGTTTGGTGTTTCACTGAGGTCTTCTCTCAGTGAAATTCATATATTATGAAATTCATATATGAATATAAAAATATAATACTCAGGTATTTGGATGGAATTTTAAAAAGTATAAATTTTTATAATTGAAATTAGAAATTGTTTCAGTTGTTAGAAATTATTTATAGCCAAGTGTGTTCTCTGTTCCTTTTTGAGTATAAGCATATAAGAAAGTCATAAAGGGCTAGTTCTCACTGTGAAACAAATAGTTCATTACATGCTTCATATTATAGGAGAAATCGTTCTAACTCTAGAAAAAGAAGAAACTCATGTTTATCCATTCTATTGAAATAACATTTCATTTGTCAATATTTGGTCTTAAAATCATACATTTTTGGTATATGAGTAGGTTATAATAATCTTTGAGGATTGCTGTATTGTTTTAAAATATCCTATGGAAAGAAGTTTTATGGAGTAATGGGAACATCGTGGAGAAAATTATTGTAATTAAAATGAAATTACAAATAATAAATAAACCTCCTCCATGGCTTTAAGTAAAAAGCCCACCTTTTCAGTTAAGGATCAAATAGTCTCTGATTAGCCTATCATTCTAGCATTAAAGAATACTATTGCTTGCTTCTTCCTTTGCTTACATTCAAAATACTTCTGATACCAGATGCGAGAATTTTTTTCTACACCTGACTGATTCTCCAACATTGGCTGGGTATCCTGCAAGTCAATTCAGTTCTGACATTCTCTACCAGACATTAGCTTCAGATTCTGTAAGTTAAGGGCTCTCCGTCCCACAAGACTGCCCCCCACTTTAGATGCCTGTCACAAGTAGTGGGTCCCCAGGTTACCCACACTTCTGTCTGACTTGGCTACAAATTGGGGGTTCCTACTACCTCCTCCTTGAGTTTGATAATTTGTGATAATAGCTCATAGAATTCAGGGGAACACTTACTACATGTACTGGTTTATTGTATCAAAAGAATATGATAAAGGATGCAGATGAACAGCCACATGAAGAGGTACATAGGGCAAGGTCGGGAAGGGTCCCAAGCACCGGAACTTCTGTCTCATGGAGTTGGGGTGTGCCATCCTCCCAGCATGTGGCTATGTTCACCAGCTCGGAAACTCTCCGAACCCCGTACTTTAGGGACTTACGGAAGGTTCATCAGGTAAGCATGATGGATTATTAACTTAATCTCTAGCCCTTCTTTCCTCCCGGGAGAAAAAAGTTCCTCTTAAAGTTCCAAGCTTCTCATCTGGGTGTGGTTTCTCTGGTGACCAGCATTCATCCTGAAGCTATACGGGAGTCTACCAGGAGTCCTCTCATTAGAGCAAAAGGTGCTCCTATCACCCAGGAAATTCTAAATGATTTTGGAACTCTGTGTCAGGAAATGGGTCAAAAACCAAATATTAGAAACTTGCCTTAGTCTTTTAATGGATTTACTTATGCATGATTTTATCATACTATGGAAAAGATTTCATTCTAAATGTTGGAAGAATGTCTGCACTATAAAACAATTCAAAATTGTTATTATCACTTGCTTTCCCCAGAAAAGCTTTTAGGTGTTGGGAAGATGTGTGCATAGTGATAGAAAAAAGTTTTCCAAAGTTACCATTTTTGCTTGAAAAGTCCACATTATTCATTGGCAACACATACTTTCATTTGTTCTCCTTTAGGTGACAGGCTTACTTTGTCTATTCTCGAAAAATATCTGCCAAATTCTGAAGTTTGAGAAATCCTAGCTTGTGATTCGTTAGTTCCGAGAAAAAAAAAATCAGCCAGTTTAACTGACTTGCAACTCAAGCATTGCACTAGTATTTTCTCTTGAGTGAAAGCTTACTTTGGATGCAGCAGAAGTACTATGCATACTTACTGTTTTGTCATACAGAATTAAGAATATGTAATTCAGTGTTTGAGATTTAATAAGATAAAATCTCCCCCCCCTTTTTTTAGTAGTGAGTATGTGTGGTTGTAGTACAGTGAATTGCCCAGAGAAGTTGGTGCTACTGCCTCGATTTGGGCAAAGATGCTGTTGTTTTGCATCATCAGTGCAGATATGTTGTGGGAGAAAAGGCGAATAACATCTTGTATTTTTATGAGAATATCTTTTACTTATGGAACCCCCTTCTGTCTTAGGGTCTTGTGGGGATACCCAAGGCTCCACTGACCACTCTTGGAGATCGCTAGTGTAGAGGAAATATGTAATAGAAAACTTAAATTTAAAGCTTGTCCACCATTCTTTCTTCTTAATGATGGTGTACTTCATTTCTCACAACTTCAGTTATTTATGAAATAGGGTTAAAAACACCTTGCCTTGTTTTTTGCTTTTATGTTGCTTAAGTTAGAATTAAATTATGAAAAGCTCTAATTATAAGTTGCTACTTCTAAATGCATTTCTACTCTAGCGGTTCCTTTACTTGTCAGACATGAAACAGTAAACGCTCCAGATAGTTTCAAAGAAGAAATTTAATACAGGGGATTAGGTTCTTAAAAAAAGAGAAATCACTGGATAGACTGGAAGAGGGATCTCTGGCTTAGCCTTGTGAAGTGATTCCCAGATTCTTGCAGGACTGGTCAGCCAGGGAAGCTGCTCCCTCTGCCACTGTCAGGAAGGTAGTGAATCAGGAGGCTGCCTCTGGGACTACTGAGCTCAAGAACATACTTCTAGAGCTGCAGCCCAGAGAACAAGCATGCAGGATTAGGTAACTGCCACTGAGCTGTGCCTGAACATTGGAATGCAGAGTCTAGTTGCCACTTCTCTCTATCTCTTGACATCCCCGAATCTGGAAATTGGACACTGGAATGCTGTGTGGAACAACCTGTATCTGTTCAGTCATGCTGGAGAAAATAGCCCAAAGCAGCAGGATAAAGGCTTCCCCTTCACTTCCACCTTCTGTGTCCTCTGTTAGTGCATCTAGCTGGTGGAACCTAAATTTTAATTGGAACTGTAACTGTAAGTGAATTGGGAAACTAGATGTGTTTTTTGTTTTGTTTTGTTTTCATCTTTCTACGTTCTGTGGTTGAAGAAATCACATGAAGAGGGTCAGGGAATGGAGTCTGAGGGCTAATTAATCATATCCCCCAAACTGGTTTTTCTGCTTCTTTCTGATTTTCAAATTATTATTATTTTACTTACATTGTTCTCTCTTTACTCACTTGAGTTCTGGTCATTATTTAATAACCAAGATAGTTCTCATTTTTTGAGGTGCATTCATGCCTCTCTAGTCCTAGCTGCTTCATCAGTTTGGAAGCTGGGCTGGATGGCTCCACCTGGGTGACATCTGTCTACAGTTGTGATCTAGGCGGACTTGGGTCTTGTAAACAAGACTTAGGAAACCTTTGGCCTGCTGGTGTATGTAGGCATGCTCCATCATTTCAGTTACCTTGCTGTGTTCTGTTCTGCATTTTACTTGACCGAATTTTTTTGGACCCTACGTACTATATTTTCATGAGGTTTTATTATACTTTCTAAAGACATTTAAAAAACACCTTCCATAGCCAACTATTATTTCTAATATTTTTAAATATCCTTTTGTAAGCGACTGTTCAGAGAAAAAGTGTGGGTAACAATAGAAGTAGACTTTTGAAACTGTCCATATGCCTTATGTCTTTCTCAGTAAGTGTGGCACATTTTTTTTTAGTAACTACACATAATCCTAGAGTCAGATGGTAAAATGCAGGCATTTTATTTCCCATCACCTACCCCTTTTCATGTTTCTCTTGCAAAAAAATTTTTTTTGAGATTACAAAGAAAAATTTGATTTTTAACATGTCTCAAATACAAATAAACAAAATGAATGTAAAACATACCCAAAATACCTGTAAGCATAAGCCTAACCACACAAAGCTGTAGCTTTCTGTCTTATCATACCGTTTTGTAATCCTTAGCAATATATTATGGTTCTTATGACAGTGGGAGTATTATTGCCATCTTTTAAGTGAAGGAAATTGACTAGTATATATTGGGAAATTAGATTAAAAAGCTCTTTCTGAAGGTAGTAATAGCTGTGGCCTCTATTCTTTGGAAAAACTACAGCATCAAGACTATTTTCTTTCTAACAGAAAGAAAAAGAACAAAAGAAAATGGTATTTATTTGTATATTTCTTTCTGTGAAATGAAAAGTTTTTTTAAATGGAGAGGACTGCATGTTCATTCAGTAATTTGGGTGGTAGCGTAGTATTTAAAATAGAAAGTGAAAGGTCCTTGCACTTCGTTCCTCTTCCCATAACCCTTCTCCCCAGAATTAACCACTGTTAACAGTTTAATATGTTCTTCCAGTCTTTAAAAAAATGTATACATAAACATTTATGTTTGTGTATTTATGGTCATTTAATTTGGAAGCATAATTTTTGAGATCTCAGTTATTATTATATTTTGTTAGATAATGTCTAGGTGGTAGTATGCATGACCTGTAGTGTATGTATATTTGGATAAACTTCTGAAAGCAAATGTAAATGTTTAATTATGTTGATTTCAATTTTTGTTGGTAAAAACCTGTTTTTAGCGGTCTTTCTGCTTATTAGCTTTTAATCAAAAGCTTCATAGAAATTTTGAGATTCCTGTACAGTGAGAAATATTTATACTTTTAATGCTTTAGGAATGTTTTCTAGGGAAAAACACTAAGTTTTAAAATATAACCAATTTAAAATGTGTTTGCAGTCTCTTCAGAGAGCTCTTACGGAGAATTAAATTGGTGCTGACTTTGGTTTGAAAGGATATATTGGATATAAAATCCCCATGATATGAATTACCTTCATTTTGTTTGACTTTTAATTTTGAGAAAGATAGTTTTGCTTTTCAGATGTGATTGATCTCACTGGAGATGATAAAGATGATCTTCAGAGAGCAATTGCCTTGAGTTTGGCGGAATCAAACAGGGCATTCAGGGAGACTGGAATAACTGATGAGGAGCAAGCCATTAGCAGGTAAAAACATAATTTGTATAAAGTAGATATAAGTACTTTTTATAATAGAAATAATAATTGGCTTTAATTTCAAAAGGCACAAAGATATACTTTGTTATTCTAAATAAATCCATTAATAAACTTTAGTATTGTTTTTATATTTTCTGTAACCAAAATTACCATATTCTAGCTCTGATTGGATTTGGAGCTTAGATTTTTAGGATTTTGGAGTGTCATTATGAGGCATTTAATTTAGGTGTACATTTTAATAATTTTTTGATTTGTTTTTTCTTCCCTCATCTCTTTTAGATACATTGTCCAATTCAGTTTGTAGTCATTTATAGCAGGGGTCAACAAACTTTTTATGTAAAGGGCCAATAGTAAATATTTTAGGCTTTGTTGACCATTTGGTTTCTGTCATAGTTACTCAGCTCTAGTATAGTAGTGCCAAAACAGCCATAGATAATACATAATTTAATGAGTGTGGCTATGGTCCAGTAAATCTTGTTTTAAAAAACAGGCTGCCAGCTGGATTTAGCCCAGGGCCTTAGTTCTCTCCATCTTCTGACCTATAATGTAATAGTATATTTACAATTCTTTTTTTTTTTTTTTAAGAAATAGGCAAGATTCCAAGATGTGTGATAGAATGTACCTTTTGATTTAATAATGAAAACTTTTCAGTTTGGAACATTTTGATTCATTTATGGATCAAATAAAAATAAATTTGACTTTATCGTGAAACAATGTTGATTAAAAAAAAATCCTTAAAATATAATATCTTCTAAACAACTCTATGGAGGCAGTGGTAACTATTTCATTGAAGAAGAAATTGATCTTTTAAGAGGTTAAATGATTTTGCAAAAGTACACAGCTAAAGTAAATCTTAGGACTCCAGTGTTCTTTTCTTTATAACACAAGTTGTTTGGAATGTACCAGCTTTCTCAGATAATTTCCCTTGGCATGGTCTCATTAGTATATTTCTTTCTAAGTAATCTGGGATTACTGTGTGGTAAGAGATGTCTCCAAATGGTATGTTTAGCAGGCACATAATTTTTTTTAGTAATACTTTTTAATGTCTTAAATGTTACTTTGGAAATATTACTTCATAAGATGTTATAGAAAGATAGAAAGACTTAAATTAAAATTCATTGTCCTTTACAATTGGGGGTGATACCAATTAATGCCAGTAATTTTAAATGAAAAATAAAAAATTCATACATTATCTTTAGACATTGTAATTAGGCTTATTTTGTGAAGGATTTAGAAAAATTGTAAAATTATGTTTGTTTCAAAAATGGGTTGGAATGAAATAATTGTCTTGAATAATTATAAAACTTGACAACTTTGGTGAGAAATATTTTAAATGTGAAATACATGACTTGGATATCATATCTAAAGGAAATGATCTATTATGTATAAAAGATTATAAAATAGAACACATACCATATTATATATATTTGTACATAAATATATAACATAATATATACCAAATCTTGTTTTTTAAAGTATATGTATATTTTTGTTTAAATGAGTTTATATTAGTATACAAATAGAATAAAGTCTGGAAGCTTATATGCGAATAGTGTCAGTAGTTTTGTGTCATGTGTTTTTAGATTAAAATAGCATGTGTTAATTAGTTAATAAGTAAAAATAACTTTAAAGGATTAAAATCATTCCTAATCTGTTATAAAGTTTAATGTATATGTTATATATTGTTCTAGATAATTGTTTTTGTCCAGGTGGAAACAAATATCTCTTAAGATAGTGTTCTTTTTTATTCTTGGTCTTCTAAGCTTTAATATACTCTTAAAATAATGAATACTTCATAAATATTTTTATTGTACATAACATTACAGAGATTCGATGTAGTGTAATATACCATAAAATGTTACATAAAAAATTATGTTCTGTAGAAGTCATATTAATTTACTGTTGCAAAATACAAATTTTTTGTGGTATTTGTAGATTTTATAATTTACAATTAACAAAGTGTTAAATGTAAAATGTGCTGCTAATAAGCACATATGTAAATCATTGTGTCAGAAAAAAGGAAATGTAAGAATTCTAGCTATAAACATTTGGCAAAGAGGTATTTGTTCCTATGGGTTTATTAATAGGCTTAGGATTCTAAATTCAAAAGGGGAAATTATGTATTTTTAAGAAAAAGTTTATATGTCATGCTTAAAAGTAAATATAACTATTCATTACTAAAGTTTGCATAACAAAATTCCTAGTATTCCTAGTATTCCAAATTCCTAGTATCATATGATGATGGTTATATTTTAGCAGATAATAATATGAATTCATACATTTGGAATACTACATTATGAGTAAATGAGTTACAGCCTATCTTTTTATATCTTAAAATCCTTTGTTTAAGTACTCATAAATTCCATGGTGAAATTTCTTAAGAAATGAAACATTTTTAAAGTGTGGTTCTTAATGTAATTACTCCTTAATTAATGTCAGCATTGGATGTATTAATTATCTCTTGGTTACTAATGCTTAGATAGGGAACAAGTGGAATATGGATAGTTGAAATTTGCTAATAAACGACATTGTGATTGATTTGTGTCTGTGATGTGTTTGTTGTGAAAATGACTGGTCTCATAAAATGACTTTGAATTCGTTGGGTAGAGGATTGGGAGCAACCTGGGGTTTCCCAACCAGGATGTCCTAGAGTTGTCATTAGGGGAAGGAAAAAAACATCATGTCCAGGAATGGTTAGAGTGGGATTCTGAATTTTTAAAATAGGTTTCTATAACTCCCACCCTTTTCATCCTGATCATTATTGAGGAAGCTGTTGTGAGAGGAAATGGCTGTAAGAAGATGTGTTGAACAGGAGTAGTGAGGGAGGCAGTTATAAATCTTTTTAGTGGTTTTGTGAAAATAATTCTAGGGCTCAACAATATCACATGCCTGTGCATCATTAAAGATCCATAGAATGCTTATTATTCCATTTTTTTGAGTAGCTCTTATAAAAAGATATACCACTGTCAGATTACAATTGGTCTGAAGAATTGAAAATATAAAACCAGATTCATTTCAAGGGCTGACTGTGGCCAGAGTTGACTGATAAGACTGGAACAGCAATGCTGTAACTTGAAATGAAAAAGTGTCAATAATGAGGCACCACTGATAGTCCCAAGAAGGGTTGGGGTGACTAAGGAGAGAGGTGGGTGGTCAAAGGTTCTTTGTAGTCAGTCTTCCAGAATTGGGCAGGAGTCACACCCCATACAGTGTATCCTTCCTCAAATGAGACAAGTCAACTTTTGGCAGGAGTCACGGGTCTGACAGGCAGTGGTAGCCTCTGTTGGAAACATAGAATCTCTTAATTTTCCCTCAGCACATGATTGTGTTTATGTTGCCTTGCTGGGTATGATTATAGATTGCAGCAGTGATGGTCATCTCCGTAGTGTGTACTTCCTGAGCCATCCCATGAGAGATCAGGCACTACTATATATCTATCACAATGGCTAAAATGAAAAAATAGAAAATACCAAGTGTTTGTGAGCATGTGGAATAACTGGAATGTTCACATTTTGTTGGTAAAAATGTATAATGACATTGCCACTTTGGAAAACTGGGAATTTCTAATGAATTTCAACATATACTATGCTAGTACTTAGTGTTTCCACCCCTTGGTAGCGACCCTTGAGAAAAGCGTACATAGTAGCTTTATTCATAATAACTAAAAACTATGAACAATTAAAACAAAAGGGTGACTGCTGAGTGATTCCATTTATGTGATGTTTAAAAACACGCAAAACAAATTTATGGCAATAAAAGAATGTTAATTTTCTGGCAGGTGGAGAGGACACTGTTGGCTGAGAAAAGGGTATGAGAGAATTTTCTAGAATAATGGAAATTTTCTGTATCTTGATCTGAGTGGCGATCATATGGGTTTATACATATGTAAAAAGTTTCACTGAGCTGTACATTTATCATATGCAGATTATCCCCCCAAAATACTCTTTCCCAAAACATGTTTTGAACAGTTTGATAATCAATATGCAAAAAGTATATTTCTATGTATAAAAAAGAATGATAGGGAGAAATATTAAAAAGCTACCATTTAAACATAAAACTGTGACAGACTAAGAATAAATTTAATGAATGGGCAAGAACTTCTGAGGAAAAAATTAGAGGATATTATTGAGACACATTAATGAGTATGTAAATAATTGGAAATGTATTATATTTTACAAATTGGAGCACTGACCTTTGTAATTTTTGGGGGGGAGGGTGGGTAGAGGGGGGAGGAACCGAAGGGCAGGAAGGGAATCTTAAGCAGGCTCTACATTCCAGTGCAGAGCCCCAAATGGGGCTCAATCTCATGACCCTGATATCATGACCTGAGTCCAGATCAAGAGTCTTTTAAGTGACTTTTAAGTGACTGAGCCACATAGGTGCCTTGGAGGGCTGAACATTGTAAAAATGGTCAGTTCTCCTTAAACTAACTCATGGGTTTAGTGTGATTCTAATAATACTATATTTTCTTAAAAAAGGAAATCAACAAAATGTTTCCTTCACACCCTCCCTTTTTGTCTTCCTTCCCTTCCTCTTTCTTTTTTGTTTTCTTTTTTGTTGGTCTATACAGCTTAAATGATATGTATGTTTTTCAGTGTATATGATGTTTCCCTAAACATACTTAGATGATTTAAAGTGGGATGTTTTCAACATTACTGCTATAATGCAATTTAAGGAATTTAAATTTTAAACAACACCAGCATAATAAAACTAGCATAATAACCCCAAAATCAAAATCAGTACAATAAAAACTTAATAGGAAGGTGAACATCTGTCATAAGTAAGTGCTTTAAATATTCCATATAGTGTGTGGGATCAAAAGAGCAAACGTTTTGTCATCCTTTTATTTTGCTGCATGGTCATGACCAGTGTTGGAAAGATAAGAAAAGCAGGTGATAGGTAGTGGGAATTAGTTTTTGATTTGTGGCTTTGGGGGTTGCCTCTTTTGGCATGCTATATTTTGTTATAAGCTATTTTTGAGCTCTGAGATTTGCAGTGCTAGTTTTTTTCTCTACTGACAGACTTAATACCTGGATTTGTAGCTATTGCATACTTTCTATTTCATAGCCTTGGTAGTATTAGTGGCTTTACTTTGGTGAGACAAGGGAAGGAATCTTTATGTAGCACTTGGCTTTATAGAAAGTTTATATTCATCTTGGCAGTACTGGACTACAGAATGGGAATGGGGGCTTGGGAATAGAGTAGTATTTGTGCTAGAAGTTGGGCTTTTGCTAAGAAAGAAAAAGGAAAAGCGAAAAGGCAGCAACATCTAATATCTTCATTATCCATTTACTTCAGACTTTGTTTAGCCTCTAGTATTTATCTTGTATGCTTTAGAAATGAAACAGCTCTGTGTTTCGACTTCCAGATGCTGAGTAATAAATAATTTTGATGCAATGTGATAAATGTACGTATAGGTTTTTAGGATCCAGGAAGAGGTGTTGGGAAACTTAAGTATGTTGTAAGTCCCTGGTGATACAAAACTCTGTTATAAGCTCTAAATCAAGAAGATCACAAAGTCATGGCATTCATTCATCCACATCTTTTAGATGATAGTTCTGCCATATGGTATGGTTAAGGAATATTAAAATTAACCTATCTCTTTAAACCCCATCTTTTTGTTATAATGAATGATGAGATCTACCATTTGACTGAATTGAAGATACCTTTTATATATGACCAGTGGTGCTAATTCTTCTGTCCTGTTTGTGGTATTGTTGCTACTTTTTCCAGAACTCATGGCTTGTTTCAGTTCATTCATCTCTAATTACCAAGTTGGAAATAGGTTTCCTTTATTTATACTTCTAAATACACACATACATTACAAAAAGAACAAAATTATTGTGAAAACACTCATTATAAAAGTCAATAAAAAATTAAATATACCTTCTTATATACAGCAGTCTTTTGTATTACATTAGCCTTTTGTGTACTATGTATTAACTTTTCTCTTTTGAGCATAAACTAGTTGCCTTGTACAAAATCAGTTTGTTCCTGTTCATTCTTATTATATTATGCTGATCAGTATAGCTTGACCATAAAAAGTCTTTGAGGTTGGCTTTTTTACTTTTTATCTTCCCCTTAATGTTCTTGGAAACTTAGTGTCAGTGGAATGTTCTAGATAAATTCTGATTTTCTTCTGTCCCGATTCATCTAACTAAATATCTTCCAAGGAGTTGTGGTACCTTTTAGTGGCAAATAGTTTATAAGAAAAAGTCTCCTAGGGGCTGTGATTGCATGTGAAAGCTGATTTTTGGGCAGAGTACTGCCGCTAATATTGGATCAGTTGTAATAGTTTACAGAGGTGTAAACTGTTCCATTTTTAAATGTGTGACTGTACTTTGATCTTTGCATTGTAACATAACATTTTGTTCTTAACCAGCTATTTTTTGGGATGTGGTTTCATTGATTCCCAAAGAAAGGCTGTATCCTGTATTCACATAAGTTACTTTAAATAATTATAAGTTTGAATCCTATTGCCTTATATCTACTATCATGTTGAGAATAATGCTGTTAGAGAAAAGAGTATAATTTGCTTTGTCCCCATAATTAAGGGATATAGCTATATTAATTTGATATTAATCTGATAGGGCAAAACCTTTAAAATAAAGATGATATAGCATGAATGAGATCTTCTTAAGCCAAATGTTGGAAAAACTCATTGTTGTTGAGGTTTTTTTAAATTAACATAAAATTGATTAAGACACCGGAGTATTACTTATGCTTATTTAGAGTGGTTAATAACATATGTCTTGAGCAGGCAAAATGCTTTGCTAGTTCAGATGTGGGAATCAGGATTTTACAACATGTTGCGACATGAGTAAGAGCAAGAACAGCATGTGAATGCTACTGTAAACAAAGTAGCATTATTCTTGCCATGTTTAGATGTATTTAAAGTATTCTGTAGGTAAGCTTATTTTGGAGAGTTAAACCTTTTATTATTCTGATATGAATATAGGTCAACTTTTGGGTGAAGATGTAAACACGTAGTCTCTTTAGTTAGCTGTCATAGAGTGGTAGATCTCTATAACTGAGAGGAATCCTAGAATTTACCTTAGCTTTTTTTTTTTTTTTTTCTTTTTTTTTTTTAATAGCAAAGGGATTTAATGGTCAGGAGTAAAAGTGCAATTTGTTTAGTTTTTAATGTTTTCCTGATGATTCAAAGTAATTGTTACAGAAGACTAGTCATTATGCTATTTTGTAAATATTTACTGTAGTGATTTCTTAGAAAACTTAACCTTGGTGCTGTACTCCTGTACTAAACCTTGAATTTGTTGAACCATAACACATTTTCTGTTTTATAGCACTGTCTTTGTGTATTTGAGATTTCCTTTTTTCCTAGGAAAAAAGAGTGCATTTCACTTGGTGTGTTTGCCATTGCTATATTCTTAAAGAAAACTAATGTCTACTTGAATAAAGTTAGTGTTTGATAGTGCTTTCCCACATTCACTGTCCAGAGCTTAACTAATTAAAATCCTATTTGTGGTATGTTATTTCCTACTCTGTGGCATGAAATTAATACTGTATTTTTCTTTTTTTCATAATTTTCTCCCCATTGCTTAAAGAGTTCTTGAAGCCAGCATAGCGGAAAATAAAGCATGTTTAAAGAGAACACCTACAGAAGTTTGGAGGGATTCTCGAAACCCTTATGATAGAAAAAGGCAAGACAAAGCTCCTGTTGGACTAAAGAATGTTGGCAATACTTGCTGGTTTAGTGCTGTTATTCAGGTAAGGATTTTTATGAAGATCTTACTTGGGGGTTAGCAATGGAAAGTGGGTTGGGTTGTGTTTCTTTCAGATTGTGTACTTTAAACATAAATGCAAGGTTTGAATATGCCCTTCTGTCTAAGGAACTAATTTGTAGATTGTAGGACTCCTCACTTCTCCCTTGTCCTTATCCCCAGTTTGGAGTTTTGACAGGAGAGCACTGCCTATGCCTTTCACTTATTTGGAAT
Source organism: Lontra canadensis (assembly GCF_010015895.1). NCBI lineage: Eukaryota > Metazoa > Chordata > Mammalia > Carnivora > Mustelidae > Lontra > Lontra canadensis. The sequence continues at coordinate 5,710,380 of NW_022631056.1, read as the reverse complement.
TAATCTCTCCTCCCTCCCTGCTAGTAGGAATTGTTGTCAGAGTGGAAAGAGTGAAAAATGTTTTTGTATGTAATTCTCTGCAGATTTTGAGGAGATAACCAAGATATGAAATAGGATCTGAATTTATTGTTGTTAATCAAATCATGTTTTTTATATAATGGAAAATATTATTAATAGAATTATAGTCATTTAAATACTCTTCTTAATATAAGGAGGCATTTTGTTTGAGGAAGGTATAGACTGACATAATTCTCAATGCATATATGAGAATGATGTAAGAGTAAATACTGATAATTAAAAGTAACACTTTTTTTTAACTTAGAAGGCCTTTATGAAATGTTTCTTGAGATCCTTATTCTAAAATGAAAATTTTTTGTATGCATAGTTATGTATCTTAATATGTACTAGTTTTCTTGTTTTTTTAGTTCTTTTATGAGATAGTATTGTCATGAATTCTTTACCATTTTCAGTTAGACATTGATAATGTTATCCATCAGATTATAAAATATTGAATTAAATGATCTCCTTAAAACAATCTATGAATAATAACATACTCTTTATTATTAACCGTTAGGAAAATATTTTAAGTGGTGTTATGCTGATCCTAGCTTTTGTTCTACTTTTCAAAGTTTTGGTGTTTTTTTGGGTGGGGAGGAGAATGGACTGGAAAAAATTGCTTGTTCTATTTGAAATTGAGGTAATTTTACTGATTTCTAAATTTTACCTTAATGTAGTGGCTGTTTAACTGTTAGTGTTCTAACGTAGGCTAGTATAGGGTTCTTAGGATTATTGTTACTAATATATATTTTTAAATCACTTCTTTGAGAAATCTGGAAACCTAGAAGTGACCTCTAGCCTTGAAAAGTTTGGGTTATAATGAAGATCATTGGCTTTGGTGTGTGGAAATATGTTATACTTCAAGTTTTGGAAAATTGTGGGTGGGCAGAAAAATTTGTCAAAAGATCACTTCAGGTTTTTTTTTTTTTTCTTAATGTAATTTTATTGTATGCTATTTAAGTAGCATTTCATTTTCATCTCTAGCAATTAAAATTTTTTATTTTTCTCATTTTGTGAAATTATTGTTTAATTCCACAGATACCATCTGAGATATAAAAGTTTATCATCATAAATGGAATTTTTCACCTATGAACGAAAAGTTGGACAGGAAATCTCTGTTAGTGTTGGAAGTTTCTTATTGTATTTTCCAAGTGAATTGGAACTTGTTCAAACTATGATGTAAATGTACTGTAAAGTTTCAATTACAAAATTTTCTCAGGCATGGAATTTACTTAGTTGGCAGGACTAGTGTGAAACAATTGGGACTTCTTTTCCTTATATGTACATCAGCCAATTATAGAAATTTATGTGGATAATAAACTTATAACAGCAAAATAGGTAGTAGGCACAGGCTACAGAGGGTATAGCTTTATACTTGTTTTATTTAGGAACTGGGACCAATATTTTGGGAGAAAAATATCAGAAAGGGAGACAATATCAGAAAGGGAGTATAAGCAAAGAGAAGATGGGACAGAGATTGGCTTAAATAATTTTTTGGATGCTAACAATATTAGCCTGACTATCCTAGATTGGGCGTTAACCCCTTATCTAGTCAGGAGTATTTTTATCCAGGAATTTACACCTAGAAAGGAATATGGGGGCTTGATTTTTCTCCACTAGGATATCAATGAATGAAGTAGCTACTTAGAAGTATACTCCTCTCTTGCTAGTTTGGGGTATAATTCATAGATTCTCATGGTGACCTTTGGTACCTTTCTCATTTGGATGCCTCTGAGATGCTCAGAAGTAAGGTGTTCATCCTTCTCGGTTTGCCTTGTACAGCTTCAGTTTACTTCTATTATAGACCTACTGTGCCTATTATTAAGTCTTCAAGCTCTCTTTCATACTCAGAAGGGTTGTGAGTTGCAAGATAAAGGATATGGGTCCCTTACTCAAAAGTCATGTAACTCCAGGTTCACTAAAATACGAGCATCCTGAAGGCAGAGAACACATCTTCTAGGTTCTTGTTTTATACCAATATATAATACAGTGTTGGACTATAGATGCTTTTATCACCCTAATGATGAATGGAATTGAGAAGATGCTACAGGTTTTCAAAAGATGTTAAGATACCATTTAACATATTTATTCACATTATTTGCTCTTAAATCTTAAATTTTCATAAAAGAATGTAAGTACCTAGTTCAAAAAGAAAATAAAAAATTCCACAGCAATAAAAGGCTTATAATGAAAAACAGTAGTAATCTACCCCAAACCTCCCTGCTTCATAGTTCTGCTTCTTAATAGCAACTACAACCAGTTGTAGCTGTTTTTCCTTTTATCTTCATTTTCCTAAATGACATGCATTCCTAATGAGATAAATGTGGATTTAGTTTTGTCATTTCACTTACCCAGAATTGCCTTTCCTTTCATTCCCAACATAGTTATATCATAAGTTTAAGATAGTTGGAAGTCAGTGTTTACATTTTCTTTGACTTTGTAAATATTACAGTGATATACTGGGAGTACCCCTTGGTAATCCTTTGTTTTCCTGGTGTTGTCAGGAAAATACCTTTGTTTTCTTTATATTTTCTATATACTTATTCTTAAAATTTTCTAAATAAATCTCTGTTATGGTCTTATTAATATGTTCTATATGTGTAAACATATTATCTGTATTTCTCTTTCTTTCTTCTTACCACGGAAGTTTTCTCCGTCTCAAGTCCAAGCTGGATTCCTGTTCTTTGTGTTTTAAGCACCGATTGCTGGCTTGCCAAAGCAGGCCTGAGAGAAAGGAGATTGTGGGAAGGTTGATTGAGGATCACTTTGCAGAGTTTTACTTAATCCTTCTATTTGTAGCCCTGAATCTTTATTCCCTCTCACACACACTATGACTGATTTTTCTGACCCCAAGTCAGTTCAGTTCAATTATATCCAAAGACTAAATATCCTATATCCCACAGAAGGAGGTGGTATTTGTCTGACCTTTCTGTATTGGGAAGGACATGGGGATTTAACTGCTCTGTATACAGACTTTTATCTTTTAATCATGCCATGTGTTTTCAGTTCCTACCTTACCTTGAACTTTTGTGATACTATTCCTTTTTTTTTTTTTTTAATCCACTAAGGAGAATTGATCTTGCTTCTCCACAGTATCTTCATTATAAACAGTTTATATCCCTTTGCTCTCTTGTTATCATTCTTTGTTTTCCACAAGTTATTTGAAATCTCATCTCTTATAGCTTTCTGTTATTAGCAAGAGTTTAGCCAAATTCCATTTTACCAAATGCTCTTCAGAATTTTTACAAATACCTTTTAGCTTTGAACTGAATGAAAGGGTACTTGTTTTCAGGGTGCATCAGTCACAAACACAATTTAGACAGTAGTGACAATTACCCTTTCCCATCTTTCTTTAAGAAATATGTTGAACAATACTATTACAACTGGGATTGAGGATATAGAGTGTTAGTGACTTAAAAACATTAATATCCATGATTTATTTTAATGGTTACAAGTTCTACTTTGTGTAATAGCTTATTAAGTAGTTTTAGACTGTATACCTGGTCATATTTTGCTGGAACCTGAGCCTGTCAAACCAAAACAACAGGAACAAATCAACTTTTGAAGACTATGTCACATAACACTAAAGCAGTTTGGGATTTTGAGGCTAAGGTCTAAGAGAACAGGATTTTTAGAATAAACTTCATATGTTGGGTTGATTTTATCCTTGAAGCAATTTCAGAAGTGGCCGCTGAGTGGCTGCAAAGGTAAGCAAAGTTTTGTACAGACTTGGAGTAGTAGTTAACACTTTCATTCAATTCTAGAGGGCTAGAACCTTGGATTAATGAGAACTGAAAATAGGCCAGGCTTCATAGTTTTTGAATCCCAGAGTTATCTCAGAATTGTTGGGATTAAGTTGATCTGGGATTGCAGATGGCCTCAGTTTTGCTGCCTGCCAGAAAGAAATGCAAATTCTGTTAGAAGGTAATATTACCTAGAACTTAGAATTTTCTCCACTTTTCACATAAAAATAAATGCTTAGTACTCAAATCAGTTATAGTCAGTCATACCAGGAAATAAGCTGTATCCAGGCCTATCCAGAGATTAAGATAAAATAACCAGTAATATGAAACCTGAAATTTAGATTGTTGTAACAACTATTAATATGCTCAAGGAATTAAAAGCAAGATTGAGAATTTCAGTAGAAAAGTAAACTACTAAGAAAAAGCAAAATAGAAATTTTAGAACTGAAAAATAAAGGTGAGAAATCAATGGGTGACTTTAGCAGTACATTTGACACAATTGAAGAGAGAATTAGTCAACTGAACAATTGGTCTGAAGAACATTTTCAGACTAAAGGCATGAAATACAGATAAGAGCATGTAAGAGATACTTTGGGCTTGGTGAATAGTTCTAACATGGTGTATTTATGGTTCCAGAGGGAGAGTAAAAAGAGGGAGCAGGGCAAAAGAAAAAAAAAAAAAAAGGATGACTGAAGAGATGCCTGAGAATATTCCAAATCTAATAAATGAGATCAAGCCACAGATTCTGGAAGCAGTAGGAATCAAGTAGCATAAATATAAGGAATACTATGCCAAGGCACATCATAATAAAATGGAGAAAACTATAGAAAAAGAGAAAATCCTAAAAGTAGCAGGGTGGAAAAGATGTACAGGCATACCTTGAAGATTACGTGGGTTTTGTTCCATACCATCACAATAAAGTGAATCTCTTAACAAAATGCGGCAAATGCATTTTTTGGTTTCTCAGTGCATATAAAAGTTATGTTTACACTATTGGGTGTACAGTAGCATTACATTCAAAAGAAACAATGTATATGCCTTAATTAAAAGATAATTTATTGGGTCTTGTTTCAATATTGATGGCTTCTGACTAGGATGATGTGTGCAGAAGGTTAGGGTAGTTGTGGCAATTTCTTAAAATAAGATGGTAGTGAAGTTTGCCACATCAGTTGAATCTTCCTTTCACTTGAACACTTAGGGGCCATTGTAGGGTTATTAACTGGTCTAATTTCAGTATTACTGTGTCCCAAGAAATAGCGAGGCCTGAGGAGGAGAGAGATAAAGGAATGGACAGTTGGTGGAACAATCAAACACTTAACAACATTACTGCTTAAGTTTGCTGTCTTTTTGGGCATGATTTGTGGAGCCCCACAACAATTACATTAGTAACATCAAAAATCCCTGATCATTGATCACCATAACAAATATAGTAATAGTGAAAAAGTTTAAAATATTGTAAGAATTACCCAAAATGTGACATAGAGACACAAAATGAATAAGTGCTATTGGAAAAATGGTGCTGGTTGACTTTTTTGATACAGGGTTGCCATAAAACTTCAATTTATAGAAAACACCGTATCTATAAGACATGTCAAAGTGAAGCACAGTAAAACAAGATATGCCTGTATTACCTCTATAAAGAAACAAAACTCGACTAACAGCTAGTTGACTTGTCAATCAATAGAAATTCTGTCATTAAAGTGCCAGAAAAAATAACTGGCTATCTAGAATTCTCCAACCAGCAAAAATTGTACAAAAATGAAGAAAAACAATTTTTACTGTAACAGAAGCTAAATACTTCATCACCAGCAGACCTATACCTGAAGAAATTCTGATTTTTCAGGAAGGTATTCATGAAGGAAGAAAATGTTTCCCAATGGGAGTTTAGAGCAAAGAGGTTAGGATTAGGATTACCCTATTTTGTCATTTTTCTCTTTCCTATTTAAATTTCTCCTAAAAGCAGTAAGTTAATAAATTACACGAGAAGATCAACACTTTTCTTAAAATAGGCTTCTATTAGATGATTTGGCCCACCTGTACTCTAGTACAAGTGTTAGAGCACTTTTGAGCTAGGCTAAGCTAAGCTATGATGTTTGGTAGGTTAGGTATATAAAATGCATTTTCAGCTTAATGATATTTTAAACTTGGGGTGGATTTATCTAGATGTAACCCCATCATAAATCAAGATCTGAATTGCTAATCTTGTTCTTCTTGAAAATTGCCATTGATTCTTTGATGTACTTCAGAGTTTTCTGTGGTACCTTTTATCTTTGTTGAGAGGCTTCTTAGGTACTTTTTAAAATTCCACCATTACTCTGATACACAGCTATGTTTGAAAGCACGTGCTTCTCGGCTCTTTTTTCATTTTGACTGCATATTCTCCACTTTCCATACTACTCTTATTTTGTCAGAGATTCAATATGTTTTATTTTTCTGTGGCCTGTCTTCCTTGTGTCTGCATGTAGTGGATGGTTCATAAATTTTTATTAAGTGAATAAATGGATTATCTCATGTATTCATATTGTTTAATTAAATACTTACAGGTTACAAGATAACCAAAATATTTTTCTATAGTTTCCGTTACCAGCTTTATGATATTCCTTTCATATTTAGGTCTTTAAAGCACGTCCATATCTATATAGATCTGTATCTGATTCTGTTTCTTTATATATAGTGGGCCAGTTTTCCCAACACCCAGCTCCTAAACAAAACCTTGTTTTATCATTGATTTGTGGCATTACCTTTATCTTCTATCATATTGGCTCACACAGCTTTCCTAAGACCTTGTACATTATTGCCTCCTATACAGTGATTTTCAGGGTTTATAAATTGTGACTCCCAGAAAGGAATACGTATTACATTGTAAAGCACTTGACACATATATGTATGTGTAAAATATATACAGTGAAAATTTTACAAGCAGTATTCTGTGGTGCATTTACTATGCATGACATGTTTTAATATTTTCAATTGTATTTTATTTCATTTTTTTTAAACAGATATTCACCATGATGACAATGAATTACAAGCTATAGATTAAAAAACAGTTCTAGAAAGCCTTTCCATGGGCATCTTTCATATGCTGTCATACTCTGTGAGATCAATATTATTGTATGTTGGAGTCAAATTTCTATTATTATAATATGTGTGTCCTTTCTAGACTGCTGTGTCTCCATGAGCACAGAGATAATACGTAATTTCTTTATGTCTTTGTCACTTAGCAACTAGCCCATAAATTTATTTGTACTATATTTTTGTAGAATAGATACCTCAAGATAACTCAATAAACATGTCTAAAAAGTTCTAGACTTTGCATTTGTCCACCTTTTTTTTTTTTTTTTGAGGAAACTGGTTATTAAGCACCTAAAGAAAGACAGCCTTTAATAATATGATATACAGTAGATATTTTGATTTGTCCACATAAAATTTTCTGCTTTCCGGTACAATAAGTATTGTCAGTGATCAAGAATAGTGTGTTAGTATATAAGAAATTTGACGTTTTCTTTGGGAGCTAATAGGTCTTGTGCTAGTGGCAACAATCGTCTAAGTAGTATAGTCAAAAATAAATCTCTGAGACAAGTCATATTTTTATGGTTTTGTTAGTAGAATTTTCTCTTAGCTTTTTTAAAATTGTTGTTCTTTTTCAGTCATTATTCAATCTTTTGGAATTCAGAAGATTAGTTCTGAATTACAAGCCTCCGTCAAATGCTCAAGATTTACCCCGAAACCAAAAGGTAAAATTATGAAAGATTTTTAAGCAGAATATAAAAAAATATATATATATGTGTGTGTATATATATATACACACACATATATATATATTTATCTCATCCTGTTCTTTTATTTGTGCTTGACTTGGGGGCACTTTGTCTCTTCAGATCTGGAACTGTTAAATTTGGATCTCAACCCATTAATCTCAGTTACTACAGTAATTTTCTATTCTTCATTAGTATATTATAAACATGAATTTTTTTCTTCACATGTGTGTCAGTAATATGTCAGTTTTTTGTGTCACTTTAGTAATTGCTTTTTTCTTTTTTTTTTGGGCTGTCAAATTTCAGTAAACTTTATAGGTTTCAATTTATAAATCAAGGTCTTTCTTCAGTTGCCTCCTGAAAAATTTAATGGGAATAAAAATTTTTTTCAACTATTTGTATAGATGAGCCTTTTAAAAGATTAGTTTTGTGCTGGTTGTCTTTGCAGTGCAAATCTATAACTTCTATTTTGTAAGTTAATGCTGTTAGGCAATATAATGTGACAGAGTGCACAGATAATCTGGGCTAGATTGCCTGGGTGTTCTGGCTGTGGACCTAGGGTTTGACCTGTCTATTTAGTTTCCTTATCTGAAAGCTGTAAATAATAATAGTTTTTATTTTATAGAGTCATGAGGATTAAATGACGTAAAACTTACAAAGGGTTTAGAAGTGCCTAGTACACAGTAAGTGCCTCAGATGATGTTACTTACTGTATTCATATTAGCTTTTCAAAGATAAGACTGATGCAGAAATTTATACTTAGTGAAAAAAAAGTTAATTATGGAGATGATGTATATAAATGTTTAGGGCTTTAGGTACCTTGTCATAAAGAAATTGTAGCCCTAAAGGGGACTGGTTTCACAAAGATGTTAAAATTTTAGGTTTCAGTAAAGTGGTGAACTTTGTGTGACTTAACTGTATGAATGATACATAATTAAATCATGTTTTTTTTCTTTTAAATATTTTATTTATTTATTTGACAAAGAGAGAGAGGGAGAGAGATCACAAGTAGGCAGAGAGGCAGGCGGCGGCGGGGGTGGGGGGAAGCAGGCTCCCTGCTGAGCAGAGAGCCCTATGCGGGGCTCGATCCCAGGACCCTGAGATCATGACCTGAGCCAAAGGCAGAGGCCCAACCCACTAGCCACCCAGGCGCCCCTCATGTTTTTCTTTTAATGTGTAATTTGAAAACCACTTGTTCTACAAATATGGAACATTTATAATACAAGCTAGTGGGAATGTAACAATTTATAGCTTGCTTTTGCTATAATCTCTGAGCTAGAAAGTATCAGGCTGGTAAACAAGCCATTTTCAAAAAGGGAGTCAACATCACTTGACAGCTCCATGACAGACCTTCAGAGAAATTAAGCAAAGCCCCTTCACTCATTACATTTTTCCATGAAACTTTTTGGACTATTGCTTCTCTTTATTGCAGCTTGTTAATAATCACTGTTCTCTCTTCTGATATCTCAGTTGAAGTAGATTTATAATTTACATGACATTATTTAGAAATAGTGCTTCTAATTATATATTCATATGTATCTTGACCTTTTCTTTTTTGTTTCTGGATTTTAGTGCTTTACAGAGTTAATTTATTTTATTCTTTAAAATGTTGAGTAAGACCAAGTCAATTTTATATTTCTATTTAAAAAATAATTGTGATGTCCATTCTTACATAACAGAGCTAGTTTTAAGATTGTTCAGCTGATTACTAGGAAAATATATAAATCCAATCTTCAACACCTTTCTGGAGAAATTTGTTTTCTTGCAGTGGAAGGGGCACCATGTCCAGGGGTCCCTTCAAGTTAAGGAGTCAAAAGGATCTCTACTTCCATTCTGAAAAGGATACTTATTTAGAAGAATTCTGTGCAGTTTAATAAAAGATGGTTCCATAGATGAGGTTATTCTTTAATCTGGCATGGTGGCATCAATACATGTTATAACTTGACATTTCTAAACAAACAGGTGTGACCTAGAGTAGCTATCAGCCACTGATTGGTGCTACATTCAACTGAGGTGATAAAAGACACAGGTTTTTGAAAAGGTATTAATGTGACTTCTTGCCACTTATCATTTAATAATAAATTTATATGCAACTAACATAATGTTTACTGCTACACTGAGTTTGAAAAATAATGTGCTAAGATATAGAATACTGTGGGGATCACTTTGGTCAGATCACAGGGATGTCATTTGCATGCATTGCTAATTAGGATTTTTTTAAAAGATTTTTTTTTTAAGATTTTATTTATTTATTTATTAGAGAGAGAGATAGAGCACAAGCACAGGCAGACAGAGGGGCAGCAGAGGCAGAGGGACAAGCAGGCTCCCCGCTGAGCAAGGAGCCCGATGTGGGACTTGATCCCAGGATGCTAGGATCATGACCTGAGCCGAAGGCAGCCGCTTAACTAACTGAGCCACCTAGGTGTCCCTTAAAGATATTTTTTATCAGTATGTGAATCAGTCATGAATATTACATACATACTGAGTGAGAAAAGAGATGTAGTTTTTGAAGTCAGTTGGTATTTTAGGTAGGCTTGGTTATTCTAGAGGTTGAAACTAATTTTATACATAAATACTTATTGTGCTGTTTGTAATTTTAATGTCTAGGAGAATTGTGAGGTTACTAGAAATTTAAAGATGGGTTCTTGGGCTCCTGGGTTAATCCGCTGCCTTCGGCTAAGGTCATGATCTCAGGGTCCTGGGATGGAGTCCCACATGGGGCTCTCTGCTCAACAGGGAGCCTGCTTCCCTTCCTCTCTCTCTGCCTGTCTTTCTGCCTACTTGTGATCTCTCTCTGTCAAATAAATAAATAAAATCTTAAAAAAAAAAAAAAAAGATGGGTTCTCACTGTAAACACCTCATCCCTCCCTAAACCCCCACACATAGTGTCTTTTCTCTTAAAAAGTCACAAACTGATGACAAAATATGTTAAATGTTGAGTAAACAAAGATGCATAAGTTCATAATAGAGGTAATGTCCATATAAATAGCTAAAGCCTTATTACTCATAAATTTATATTAATTAAAGTCTCGATTTAAGGGCAGATATTTTCAAATAAACAATATTTCCACACTTTCCACTACTCAGAGATGAGAAGCATATGAACAGGGAATGTGTTTAGTTGAATACCAGTGAGCAAATACTTGAAGGAGCTTTGAATTTTACACATAACAAGGGCATTTTGGAATTTTTTTTTTTTTTTAGCTATGAATAAAGTAACAAGATTGGATTTATAAGTTTCAGTAAATCTTAAAGGATTCAAAGCATACAAAGTATGTTTTCTGACCACGGTGTAATTAAGATGGAATTTGACAACAGAAAGGTATTTAGAAAATGCCCCTGATAGTAGGGAAATTAAGTAATACACTTTTAAATAACCCAGTAGCCAAAGAACAAGTCAGAAGGGAAATTTTAGAATGTTTTAAACAATAAAAATTAAAATATGATATACCAAAATTAGAGGGATGCAGCTGAGGCAGTGGTTAGTGGAAAATACGCAAACTAAACACACTAGATAATAAGAATGGTTTCAAATTTGTGACATTTTTGCACATCAAGAAATTGGAAAAAAAAAGCACACTAATATTTGAAAGTAGGAGAAAGAAAATAATAAAGAGCTAAGTCATTGAAATAGAAATGAGAAAGTAGAGAAAATTAATGGAACCAAAAGCTGCTTCTAAAGGTCAGTAAAATTAATGAATTTCTAGGTAGACTGAGCAAGAAAAAAGAGGGAAGAAACGAATTAGCAATATAAAAAAAAAGAAAGAGAAGGACATTACTACATATTCTCTAGAAAATTAAAGAGAATAGTGGAATATTATAAACATAATATCCTTATATTACATTAAAAAAACTGAATTTTTAGTTAAGAACCTACTCAGCAAAAAATTCAACAGTGAAGTAGTTTACTGGTGAATTATACCAGATCTCTAAGGAAGAAATACTACCAATTCTCTATATGTTTTTCAAAAAACTTGAAGAAAAGATAAAACTTCCCAGTTCTTTTTGGGAGCCCAGCATTACCCGGAAACCAAAATAGAAGGTGTTTCAAGGAAAGAAAACTAAGACCAATATTTCTCATGAATACAGAAGCAAAAAGTTGTAGCAGATTTTTAGCAAATTGAATCCTGAAATACCAATAAAGGATGCTACTTCATTGGCAACTGGGGTTTATTTAGAACTGCAAGATTGATTTACTGTTCAAAAATCAGTGTCATTCACTGTGTTAACAGAGTAGAGAAGAAAAACCAGATGATTATCCAAGTAGGTAAAGAACAAAAATTTGACAAAAACTAATGTATCTTAAAATCTCAAAGAAACTAGAAATTGAAGAAAGTTTTCTTATCCTGATAAATATTGTTTATGAAAAGTCTACAACTAGTATAATACCTAATGGTGAAAAATTGAATGCTTTGATCCAAAGATCAGGAACAAGCAAGGATATAATTCCAAACCACTGTTTCGAATTACAGTAACCTGGAGTCCTTAATCAGTGCTGTAAAGCGAGAAAAAGAAATAGACGTGAAGATTGGAAAGGGAAGAAAAAAGCTTTCCCTTTGTGTATATGACTTGATTGTCTGTGTGGAAAATTCTAATAAACAAACAAATAAAATATGCTAGAACCAAAAAATGACTTCAGCAAGGTTACATGATAGGAGGGGAACATGCAAAAATAGATTGTATTTCTAAATACTAACAACACACAATGGGAAATTCAAATTAAAAAATACTTTATGTACAATAGCATAAAGTATAGACTATTAGGGGTAAAGTTTTATGGAAAATGACAAAGTATTGCTGAGAGAAATTAAAGGAGAGATGTTCAAGGATCAGAGGATTCAGTATTGTTATGCTATCAATTATCCCCAATTTAATCTATAGATCTCAGTGCAATCTCAACCATAATCCCAGCAGGCTTTTTCATAGGAATTGACAAATTGATATACAATTTATGTGGAAAATCAAAGAATGTAGAATAGCCATAGTAATTTTAAAAAGAAAGACAATATTGAAGGAATCAACTCTCAGGCATTCTGATTGGTGAAAAGATAGTTCTGTAGATAAATGGAACAGAATAGAGTCCAGAAATAGACCTATATATATAGGGTGAGTTAATTTCAATTAAAATTGACAAAACAATTTGAAAGGAAAATCCTTTAAACTAATGGTATCATAGAAAGATAATCTTCAACCCTTACAGAACACATTTATTTTTCAAATAAATGGAAAAATGAATAATGGATGATAGATCTCAAAGAAAACTAAAACTATAAAATGTTTTGAAGAAAACAGAAAATTTTAGTGTCTTGGGTTAAGAAAAGATTTCTTTTTTCTTTTTTTTTTTCTTTTTTTAAGATTTTATTTATTTATTTGGGAGAGAGAATGAGAGAGAGAAAGCATGAGAGGAGAGAGGTCAGTGGGAGAAGCAGTCTTGCTACCGAGCAGCAGAGACCCTGATGCGGGCCTCGATCCCAGGACTCCAGCATCATGATCTGAGCTGAAGACAGTCAGTTTACCAACTGAGCCACCCAGGTGCCTGAGAAAAGGTTTCTTAAGTAAGACTAAACAAGGGCACAAATCATAGAAGAAAATACTGAATAATTGGATTTCATCAAAATTGAAAAATTGTAATCTTGGAAAAACTTACACAAAATGAAAAGTGAAACCACAACTAGGTGAAAATATTAGCAAAACATATGTGAGATAAAGGAATTGTGTCTAGACTATATATAGAACTTGCATAACTCAATAATTAGATAACTTACTACTCTATTAGAAAAAATATTTGAACAGATACTTCACCAAAGAAAGTGTGAAGACTATAAGTCACTACAGGAAAAGGTGCTAGACATTATTAGTCACAGGAATATGCAAATTAAAACTAGAGGTGCCACATTGGACCCACTGGGAGAACTGGTTAAAAATATAATTCAGGGGGCACCTGGGCGGCTCAGTGGGTTAAGCCACTGCCTTTGACTCAGGTCATGATCTCGGAGTCCTGGGATCGAGGCCTGCATCAGGCTCCTGGTCCATGGGGAGTCTGCTTCTTTCGCTGACCTTCTCTCTCATGCTCTTTCTCTCAAAAAAATAAAGTCTTAAAATATATATATATTTTATATTTTATATATATATATATATTATATATATATAAATAAAATTCAGGGCACCTGGGTGGCTCAGTCGTTAAGCATCTGCCTTCAGCTCAGGTCCTGATCCCAGGGTCCTGGTATCGAGTCCCACATCAGGCGCCCTGCTTGATGGGAAGCTTGCTTTTCCCTCTACCACTCCTCTTGCTTGTGTTCCCTCTCTGACTTTGTCTCTCTCTGTCAAATAAATAAATAAATAAAATAATATATATATACGTATATATATATAAAATTCATATCCAAATATTATACAATGTGGACCTAGAATTCCCATTATGCTGTCAGCGGGAACATAAATTGTATAACGCTTCTGTAAAAATAGTTTGGTTGTGTCTTAAAGACATCTGCATACAACCTAGGCCCTCTCCAAGTTTTTATTTAAGAGAAATGAAAACGTATCCACACAAAGATACTTAAAGTAATATCCACAGCATCTGGAATAGGTCACTTGATAAATAAGTGTAGGATATCCATACAGGGGAACACCACTGAGCAAAAAAACAGAACGAATTGTTCATGTACACAGTCATGTGGAGGAACCTCAGAATAACTACTTCTATTTTAAGAAACCAGATTAAAATGAGTGTGTAGGATGTGGTTTGATTTATATAACTTTCTAGAAAATATAAAGTGACCATGGTTGCTTTGGGATGATCAAGGAGGGGAATAAGGGTTGAAGAAACTTATGGGGTGATGGGCAGTTACATTATCTTGACTGTGTTGATGCTTTTACAAATGTCTACATGTCTGAAGCTCATAAAATTGTGTACTTTATAATGTACAGTATATTGCACATCAGTTATACCTTGATAAGTCTTTTTAAAAAAAGACTGATCATGTGGTTCTATTTTCGTAATTTGGCCAAATTCAGGAGCTGCATTTAACATCAATTACAGTTTTGCCTTTTGAAATTCAAAAATATTTTCTAGCCATGGAAATTGGCTGAGAGCCAAAATGTCTTATTGTCTTATATATATATTATATTATATTACTTTTCCAATATGCTTCTCAGCAGAAATTCATTTATTTTTCAAAAGCCATATATTTCATCCTTGTTCCTTAGAAAGGAATGCCTCAAGAAACTGCACTGATGTAGCTGTGGTGATAAAAGAGAAATTGATCTCAGGAAATTTGGGATATTTCTGAGAATTATTTTTTCGGATTAAAATTCTTTGTGTTTGGGGTGCCTGGGTGGCTCAGTGGGTTAAAGCCTCTGCCTTCGGCTCAGGTCATGGACCCAGGGTCTTGGGATCGAGCCCCGCATGGGGCTCTCTGCTCAACGGGGAGCCTGTCTCCCCCTCTCTGCCTGCCTCTCTGCCTGCTTGTGATCTCCCTCTCTGTCAAATAAATAAATAAAATCTTTAAAAAAAAAATTCTTTGTGTTTACACCTTTAAAACCCAATATTTGTATAAGGCAATTGTAGGGGAGTAGAACGTACAACAGAAAAATCATGGGTTAGTTTTTTCTTTCATATAGAACTTTTAAACTTCATCATTGATGATGGCATTTTTTAAAAAAGATTTATTTATTTCAGAGAGAAGGTGAATGAGGGGATGGGAGGGCATGGGGGCAGAGGGAGAGAGAGAATCTCAAGCCCACTGAACATGGAACCCTTCTCAGGGCTTGATCTCAGGACCCTGGAATCATGACTTGAGCCAAAACCAAGAGTCAGTCATTTAACTGACTGAGCCACCCAGGCACCCTGATGATAGAATTTGTTATACTTAAATAATACCCATCTTTTCCATAAATTAGTATTTTCATTAAGACAATGCACTTTGTGGTTGCTGTAATTGTATATCGTTTTGGGATCAAGTGACAAGTATTTGGAGTCAATTGTTTTATTCCTTTACACCTGTTTTTTAGACTCCTTTTTCTAATGCATATTCTGGGGACAACTGTTTCTACATTGATTATATTATTTTGGGCAGCAAATATACACACATATATATACACCCGTACAGTTTTATGATGTTGAGAACACCAACCATATATACTCTTGGAAATGTTTTTCTAATATTTAAATAGACATATAAGCTTTATCTGTTAAAATTGTTATTGCACGAGCTACCTATAGTAAGAACTGCTTGTTTTTTACCATAAATTATTTCACTGAGGTATGTGAATTATATTCTTTAAAAAAATTTCCCTCTTGTTTTAAAATAAATTGTTCATGATTGATAATATTGGGTTGTTGGTTTTTCTGGAGGTTTGGTGAGATCATATGTTCGTAAGAATTGAATGCCTGCTTTGTGTAGCAGAAAGTTGCGGAAGAAATACAGAAGTTCTTGTGTTTGAGAAGTTTACAGTCTTATTGAGAAACAAAAGTTGAGATTTCAAAGGAAAGCTTGAAGGATGATACATTAGTTTAATATTAGTATCTACTCTAATTACTAATTAGACTAATATTGTCTGATAATTCAGGTCATTCCACAAAAGTACCAGGTGGTGATTCATTGCTGAGTGGAAGATATTCGTTTTAGTAGATATCATTGACTTGGCAGGGTCTGGGAAAGCTTCATGGAGGAGGAGGGCTCTTTGTTTAAATGGCCTTATTGAGGAAAAGTCCTTAAAACAGTGCCTGGCACCAAGTTAGCACTCATTGAATGTTGGCAGTTGTTATTACTGTCCACAGCAGCTGGGCTTTGCTGAATGGAAAGGATTATAATAAATAGACTTGAATGAGGAGAGGATATTCTTGGCTGGGTAATAACGTGATTAACTATGAAAATGTGGCATTTGTGCTGAAATTGTGAGCTAAGCCTAATCCTCTGCTCTTTTCACCCTGGAGCCCTTTGAGTGTCCTGGGTCACGGCATTCTTCTTTAATTTTGATGTAGGGGTACTGGACTCCTCCCTAATTGATATTAGTTACATTTTTGGTCTATTAGAATGAATATCTGTTAACCAGTAAAGATTTTATTAATCTTCACTTAAGGTTTTTTCCCCCCCAATAGGAGCATCGGAATTTGCCTTTTATGCGTGAGCTGCGGTATCTATTTGCACTTCTTGTTGGTACTAAAAGGAAATATGTTGATCCATCAAGAGCAGTTGAAATTCTTAAGGACGCTTTCAAATCAAATGACTCCCAGCAGGTAGCTCTTTTGTACTTACTTATTAACATTTGTGTTTTATTTAATCTGATCATTCCTTAAGCAGTTTTTTCAGAGACACGTGAGAATTGAAGATGTTATTATTTCTCTTTATTAAAAATAAGTTGTAGCCCTTTAGAACATTGTTTATTTGGAAGATTTACTTTAAAGTTAAGAAAAAAGTAAGTGTTCTTGAAAAGTGTTAAGATAAATGAAACTGTAATTTATATTGTGATAGAAATTAATTAGTGAAAACATTGGATAAAATTAGGAATGTTCACCAATGTTAGTTATAAATCTTCACAAATGTGTGATAAACCCAAGGCCAGTGTAGTATACATGCTTTTGGTATGCCTATTTTTGTTGGCATCAAGTAGTTTCCTTAATTACAGAGAACTCTGAACTGCATTAACTTTGTTATTGTTGCTTTTATTTTCCAATCTTTGTATAGATCTCATGTTGAGATCCTTACCTTAATTACATCTTCAAAGACTCATATTCTAAATAAGATTACATTGTGTGGTCCCAGGTGGACATATATTTTGGCGGGCCGCTATTTAACCCAGTACAGTTGGTATGGATATTTATAACTGGATTTTTGTGCTGAGCTTAGTTGTCTTTAACTATATGGCTTTGGAACAATTTCCTTAAGTTTCTTAGATCCAAGTATCAACATTTAAAAAAAATTTTTTTAAGCTTTTATTTATTTATTTGACAGAGTGAGAGAGCACAAATGGGGAGCATTAGAGGGATAGGAAGAAGCATTCTCCCTGCTGATCAGGGAACCTGATTCTGGGCTTGATCCCAGGACCCTGGGATGATGACCTGAGTGGAAGGCAGATGATTAACCATCTGAGCCACCCAGGCGCCCCAAGTTTCAACATTTTGCATTTTAAAGGTCAATGGATTGACCCAGCTGCTCTTTAGAAAACTTCTAGCTAGAAAAATATATGATAGTAGATTTGTTTAATACTTGGGTGTTTTTGATAAATAAAGGCGATTGTTTACACTGATTCATCTGTCTTTGATGAACCAGTCTTAGTAGGATTGGTTTGTTTTTTTCTCCTTAGGTTTCGGGTGAAACTGTTTTCTGTGTTCTACCTCACATTATTGAAAGAATTACAGTAGTTGATGAATACAGCTGCCACTGCCTATTCCTGTTTTTCCATGTTAGGGGAACTAGCACTGAAGGAAGGGATGGCAAAGGGTGATGTAAGTGCTAGTTCTGAATGGAGAATTCATTTGAAGGTCATGATATGGTAGACTCAGTAGTCAGGGAGTCAGTGATTAATTAAACGAAACCTTCCAGTTTAACATACCTTAGTAAAAGTGGATGTGGCTGAAAAAGTTGTGTGTAAAAGTTCAATTAAGAAAATGAATTGCTGGGGCGCCTGGGTGGCTCAGTGGGTTAAAGCCTCTGCCTTCGGCTCAGGTCATGATCCTGGGGTCCTGGGATCGAGCTCCACATTGGGCTCTCTGCTCAGCAGGGAGCCTACTTCCTCCTCTCTCTCTCTGACTGCCTCTCTGCCTACTTGTGATCTCTGTCTGTCAAATAAATAAATAAAATCTTTAAAAAAAAATGAATTGCTGAAAAACATGTCTTCCTTCTAAGAAACCAGTAATAATCTTTAAATAATGAAGAACTCTTTGGTAATGTGGGTCCTTTATTTTATAAGATTTGTTAGAGAACTCTTTCGGGAGTAATAATTATTTTTAAAAATCTCATTTGTAAATTAGAATTTATATATTTGTGTATGTATATAAAATATTGTGTATATTGTATATAACATAAATTTATGTTTATTTTCCCATAGTGAAACCTAATCACTGTGATTATCGATATGATGCTTATTTTTGTCAGATACTGATTTTATTCTCTGGTTAGGTTAAGAATATTTCTTGTATTTGATGTGAAACATTTTGTATGATATTTTTGTGAGGAGTCACTAATTTATGTTTGAGGTGACTGGCTGTAAGTTTTATGTTGCAGTATTTAGAATTTTTATTAGTAGGCTGAAATATCAACAAGACTTATTTTTCTTTCCACAGCAAGATGTGAGTGAGTTTACACACAAATTATTAGATTGGTTAGAAGATGCCTTCCAAATGAAAGCTGAAGAAGAGACGTAAGTTACCATGAAATTTAGTGATGGGGTTTTAGGAGATTGATAAATAACACTCATTTTTTTTCCCTTTTATGTCTGTGTTTATGTCTATCAGTGTCTATGGATAAACAGAAAACCGAGAGATGTTTGGGAACCAGATGTTACCTGTATTGACAAGTTGTTTGAAGTTTGTGGACTAAATGCTGCGTAGCTTTAGAGTTCTATTGTGAGATTAAAATCTTGCCAGAAAGATCTAAAGAGCAACCCCTAAAAGGGCTAATCCCATATGCCCAGTTCTTTTCCTTGGACTCAGTAGTCTCTTTTTCATGAAGAAGAATGGGTTAGCAGTAGGGCAGGATACCAGGAATGTTCCTTCTGATGAAGTCCTTTCAGGTGGAATCACAACGACAAGGATAATGAAGTTCCTCCTTAACATTTCCTAGCTTTTTATTTTCTGTCCATCAGGTTGAACCAAAAAGACTTTGGTTATTCAAGAGAAATCTGTACACTTTCAGGATGGTCCTACTCCCATTCCTATGAGGCCACTCTCCTAAGACCAACCACTAGTTCCTTTGTGTATCTTTATGAAACGTTGGTGGATCATTTAGGATTTGCCACTATAGACACTTTGGTCCAACAAGATGCAGGTAAAAGACCTGCCTAGAAGGTCTTCCTTCTACCTAGAAGACAGGTGGAAATCCAAGGCTAAAAATTCTCTCCCTTCCCTTTTTTATTTTTAAATTATGGCTAGCTTTACTGTTCAGGAAAAACATTATAAAAGGCCTGCAATGAGACTAAAGTAAAAAATAATCTACTTATACAGTGTTAATCAGTAAAAGATACCCTCAAATATTAATATAGATATAGATTTCTTCCTTTCATTTTCCATTCTCAGGGGGGAAGTAAGTTCCCATATTATATTCCCTTGTTGTTGTTTTTTTTTGTTTGTTTGTTTGTTTGTTTGTTTTCTGGAGAGAGAGGGACAGCAGAAGGAGGGACAGAGGGAGGGAGAGAATCTTAAGCAGGCTCCATGCTCAATGCCAAGGGTCTGCTTAGTCGGTTAAGTGTCTGACTCTGGATTTCAGCTCAGGTCATGATCTCAGGTTTCTGAGATCCAGCCCCTTGTCAGGCTCTTTGCTTTGCACTTGCCAGTGCACGCTCTATCTCTCAAATAAATAAAATTAAAAAAAAAAAAATCAGACACTTAACCGACTGAGCTTCTCAGGGCCCCTTCCCTTGATCTTTTAAGGTAAAGCCCAAAGAAATTTTATATTTGAAAATCAGGTTTTTGTTTTTTTTTTTTTTTTACCTCTGTAAAAAAGAGGGTGCAGGCTAATAAAAAATAAAAGTCACTTCTGAGTTTCTGAGTTTGTTCAGTCTCAGCTACAGGCATGTGATTTCTGTGCCTGCGTAGCGCTGGGGTCCTGCAGCCGGTTCCCTCACTTGATTGTGTATAGCGCCTTCAGTCCTTTGGATGCTCGGTTTCATGTGCTTGAATTCTAGATTTCAGAGGGTTATTAGGACCCATGTGGGCAACACTGAATGGTTTCTTACCTTTGAAACTTTAGAACTAAAGCAAAACTTCAATCCTTTAGCTCTCAGTCCAACTATATAATACTCCTGGAACATTGTGCAGTCCAGACTCAAGTTGTTGCCAAAGTCTGTAGCAGAAATTTTAGGATATGTTGTACACAGCAAATCACTGGTTTTCATTCTGCCCAGATGCCTGTCATTGAGGGCCAATTGCTTGCCAACCATTATACGTGAACTTAAATGAAGTTGGGAGAAATCTCTGAAGAGGTTAATTATGGTGCTAAATCTACAGTGTTTGAGGGAGAAAGTTCTATTTTGTAAATTTTGCCTTAAGAGGAGGCCATTTGAAAGCTGTTTCCTTCTTGGCATGTTTAGAAGTTTGTGATGCTGACGGCTCTGGTCCTCAGCTTCTATCTTGTCCACCGAAAGTTTCAGTTGCTTTGTCCTTAATAGCTTCTTCAGTTTGTGGCTCTGAGTGCTGCACTGAGTGACTTACTTTTGTGCCACAGTGGTTGTGCCTGTTGCTTTTTGCTGTGGAATTGCTTAGGCCTGGGAGACTCACCTCTTAGGTTAGTTTCTTGCTTCTCTCCACGTGAGCTTCTTTCTTCATGTTACTTTTATCTGGAAAATCTCCCCATCAGATTCTGGCATGAATCTGCTGTTGCTGCTTATGAAAGCTGAGTCCCCAGCATCCAGCTTTTGCGTGTTCTAGGCCTAGAGTGTATTTCCTCCTGCTGCACTTTTTCCTGGGTGGGATATGCCTCTAAAGTTCACACACATCTGTATTTTTTTATTCTTTTTGGAAGGTTTGGCTGAATTTTTAAGTTTAACCTGCTTCTTAGCCTCTATCTCATGCAGAGCCAGCCAAGTTTGATGGATGCATGTCTTTTCTTCCTGTCCTTGGGGTTTGTTTTCTGGCCTTTCTACTTGTTTTTCTCTAACTGCCACCTCCTCTGATACTGTCTTGATAGGTTGCTTATGATGAGAGCTAGTGATTCACTAATGAGAGTTGTCCACACTGGTTCCTCTCTAGTACAGCTCATGTCCCTCGTGTCTTTCCTTAGAGTTCTCATACCAAAAATCCATTGCCTGAGTTTCCTCAGAGTACGAATAATATCTGTATCCTCATCTGTGGTAATGGAGTCTTTGAGGTTCTCTCAGTAATTCTGTGAATGTTTTACTGAAATCCCTAATTCATCCTCTCAGATCTATCTGGATTTTCTAGAAGTACTTCATTTAGTTTATCCTGTCTTCAATACATGACCCCTAATTGCTTTTTATCTGTAGCCTCAGTAGAGTGCCTAAATCCTTCTTTCTGAGGGGGCCATTTTATTCTGATTTTGGAGATCTTACTTATTATTTATATAAATAATATAATAATAATATATTATTATTTATATACTTGTTAATTTTCTTTGGGTTGTGGTCACCTCTTCTGATATAGTAAATAACAATTTATCTCCCTTTTTTTCTCACACTGTTTTAAAAGAAGCTAGAACTTTTCCATTCCAGTTCATCTGAAATCTTAAGTTATTTGAAATATGCTCTCCTTGTTCATTTTCCCATCATTTTCTGTCTGATCTTTACTCTTTGTGGAGCTAAACTGTCTTTGAATCTCTGTGCTCTCCCCATTTAGAACAGAGCTTTCCAATTTGTATGCCATGGAAAGCCAGATTATGGATCGTGGCAATATTGATCCTATTTTTGTGATCATGAGAAAGTATATCTTTTTATCTCAAAGTTCTCTGCATATTATATATATACCAATGGTATTAAAAATATTGGGAAGCTCTGTCCCAGAGCACTCTAGTTTGCTCTATCAACTGCCTTAGACCTTTGTACTCCTTCGGTGCCAACCTAATTCCCAAGGGCTAAAGATGTCCCTGATAAAAATTTTCTGTAGTGATTTCTTTCGGCCTTTGACATTTGTGTCAATTTATCTTTACTACTGCTTTCATGTAAGTGGTGGGTCTCTCATTTCTTTCCTTTTTTTTTTTTTAAAGATTTTATTTATTTATTTGTCAGAGAGAGAGAGAGCGTGTGCAAGAGCACAAGCAGGCAGAGTGGCAAGCAGAGGCAGAGATAGAAGCAGGCTCCCCACTGAGCAAGGAACCTGATGTAGGATTTTTTTTTCTTTTTTAATTTTTTAAAATATTTTATTTATTTATTTGACAGAAAGAGAGAGAGAGAGAGAGACAGCAAGAGAGGGAATACAAGCAGGGGGAGGGGGAGAGAGAGAGGGAGAAGCAGGTTCTGATGCCGGGCTCAATCCTGGGACCTTGGAATGATGACCTGAGCTGAAGGCAAATGCTTAATTACTGAGCCACCAAGGCACCCCTCTTTTTCTTTTTCTACATAAAAATAGGAGGCTATGGAAAGGAGATTCCCACTAATATTTATATCTAAAGATTCATAGATTTTTATATCCAGGGAGACAATCTTTGGATCATTACTCTCACACATATCAGTCTCAAGTCCTTTTTATTCTCACAGTATAAGATACATGAGGTATGAAATAAATTTTTCCCAGAGAGTTAAAATGCCCAAAGACGAAGTATATATAGTGGGAGAGGACGTATTGATTTTGGAGTCAGATTTGAGTTCACTTTATCCCTTGATTTCTTACCAATTGTGTGGATTTGGGTAAGTGACTTAACCTGCTCGACAACTTTACTATCAGTAAAATAGAAGTAATGGGACTGTTAGCTGTCAGAGTGGTCTAGATAGTTAAGTGGCAACGACCCCAATGTTTTGCAGGCTTATATCCTACTGTTAGAGGTTGTGTTAAGTGCATGTGAACAAGGGGCTCTCCTCATTCTTTCAGTCAGGGCCCTCAGTTCTCAGATGCTCCCCCTTGACACCCCTTCTGGGGCTTCCATGGCAACAAAAGTACACTGGCTCTCAGTTCCTACCACATAGTACTTCTGCTCCTATTTTCTTGGGCACAGCAAGTCGTGTGGTCTGCCTAACTTCAAAGTGAGTGGGAATACCGTACACCCGTTAAGATGGCTACTATCAAAAAGCCTCAGGAAATTGCAGGTGTTGGCAAGAATGTGAAGAAATTGGAACCCTTGTGCACTGTCGATGGGAATGTGAAATGGTGCAGCTGTTACGGGAAACATCATGGTGGCTTCTCAAAGGATTAAAAATAGAATTGCTCTTTAAGGGAGGGAATCCTTTCACAATGTGTATCAAATCATCACATTGTTATTTTAAACTAAAGCTGAGAAAAAGATTAACCATATGACCTAGCAATTCTACTCCTGGGTATATATTAAGAGTTGATAGCAGGGTCTTGAAGAGGTATTCGTATACCCGTCTTCCTAGCAGCATTACTCACAATAGCCAAAACGTGGAGACCACCCAACGTCCATGGATGAACAGATAAACAAAATGTGGCATATGTACAGTACAGCATCCTTCAAAAAGGAGATTCTGACACATGCTACAACATGGATGCCAAGTGAAATAAGTCAGTCACAAAAACACAAACACTGTATGGCACTTACATGATGTGTCAGGAGTTGTAAAACTCAAAGAAACAGTGAGTAAGAATGGTGCTCGCCAGGGCCCCCGGGGGAGGGAGAAATATGGAGTTGTTCAGTGAGTGTAGGGCTTCACTTTTGCAAGATGAGAAGACTTCTGGAGATTGGTTGCACAACAGTATGAATATACTTAACACTACCCACCAAACACTTACAAATGGGTAGATGGTAAATTTTGTGTCATATGTATCTTAGCACAGTTCAGATTTTTAAAATTTAAATAAAACTTGAGTGGGAAAGTATGTCTTGAACACATATCTAGAAGTAGAGGGCCAGAAATCTTTTTGAGAATCACTAACAACTACCATCCTACCTCAGAGCATTGTTTGAGTGAAATACTTCCCACCAGTTGTTTAAAGGAGTAAATGATGATGCATGTAATACATTTAAAAAGAGACAATGTCCTTCCCCTTTTTTTTGTTAGCAAATCAGTTTTATTGGCTCAAACACAAAATTTACGAGTACACAGTTGTGGATACCACACACTTTTATGTAGTAGTACCAACATAAACTGTTTTCAGACCACAGAGAGCAAAACATAAAAGAAAGGTTAAAAAATTAACTTCTGCTTGCTTCAAGTGAGAAAGAAAAAAAAAAGGTGTATGTTAAAGAATTTGGAAAATTCACTAATGGCTAATTGTTCCTGTAGCATGAAGGATGGAGTAGCTCCTGAGCTGCTTTGGGTCAAAGCTGGTGTTTGCTCCTTCATTGGTGAAAGCTGTTATTTTTGAATGGTCTTCATTCTTTTATTTAATTAATTAACTAATTAATTAATTTATAGATACTTTATTTATTTATTTGACAGAGATCACAAACAGGCAGAGAGGCAGGCAGAGAGAGAGGGGGAAGCAGGCTCCCCGCTGAGCAGAGAGCTCGATGTGGGGCTTAATCCCAGGACCCTGAGATCATGACTTGAGCTGAAGGCAGAGGCTTAACCCACTGAGCCACCCAGGTGCTCCCACTCTTCTATTTAAATGTGGGAAATGATACGTTAAAGATTTACAGAAATTAACTCTAAGAGTGGCTTTTCTTTCTTCCCAGCAAGTCCAAGTAAGCATGTATCGTACAAGACTAAAAGTGTGAGGTTGAAATGAACAATGATAATAGAAAGGTCAGGCACGCCATGAACACAGACTGTGTCAGGTCCTCTTGTAATGTCCCATGCAGCAACTGATTTTAACCCTTACAACAGCTCTTTGAATTCAGTTGCTATTGTTATCCTCAGTTGATAGGTGAAGAAATGGAGGAATCCATGTAATAAGTGCCTTGACCAAGGTAATGTCGGCAGGTAGCAGCGCTGAGTGAGTGACAGCCACACAAATGTTACCATCTTGGCATGTATTATTGTTCCTTGAGTCTTTTCTCTATTACTTACAGGTCCAAAATTATAACTTTTTTTTTTTTTTTTTTTTTTTTTAAATCATGCTTTAGGGATGAGGAAAAGCCAAAGAACCCCATGGTAGAGTTGTTCTATGGAAGATTCCTTGCTGTGGGAGTACTTGAAGGTACGGTCACACATGTTTATTCTTTATTACAGTTGAAGGGATACTATGTATTAACTTTTGTCTTGATAGTGACTTGTTGAATGGTTTTTAATTTTAATTTGCTGTGTCTAGTAGTTTCTGTTGCATTGCTGCTACTAATCATTTATAAGAAAAGATTGATTTGAGTGAATGAAAAGGAAGGTACAGGGTGCATTATCACATGCTAATTGATACTTTTATCCTGATATTCTTTCCCTGGGAAAGCTTCTGTGATTCTGTGTATTGTTGGGGTATCGGGATTAAGGGGGCTTTTGAAAGTAATATTGGAGTTGAATATTGGTTTTGGTATGATGGTTACTGTTTTTGAGGGTTTCTACTCTGTGAATGTTGAAAGTTGCATTTAACAATTTAGCAATTTAGTACAGTCAAGGTATTATACTTTTTAAGTGATTATGAAATTCTTTAGGCTCTAGTTTTCAAGAAAGAATCATACTCTTATCTTTTAAAAAATCATTTAAGGGTGATATTCCTCTACCTTTCCTAAATGCCTATTACTTAAAATCTGGGTCTGACCAGTTAGTTATTCTTTTGTTTTCCTGATAAGGGAAGGGAACTGATTCATTAAGTATACTTCAAATAATAATGATTACTAAATCCCAAAGCATGAAGTTTTGAAAAAATGTGAAACATTTGAAAAAGTTTCTAAATTTTCCAAATGGCCCAATGCATCAACTGTTAGAAAGTTAACCCAGATCACCTGAAGTATAAAATTTGCAAAATTGGTTTTCCTTCAGAATTTTAAGTAATGGATTCTTAGGAAGTTTTGTTTGAATACAATTTTACAGTTTGGGATTCAGAAAAAGGCAGATAATAACTCTGGATTTAGTCAGGCATTGAGAACGTTACACTGAAGTGTTTGTACGTATTTGTTTCTGTTTCTGTTTTTGTTTTGCCTCAGATGATAAATACTCATTATATAAATAGTGGAATATTTTACATAGGACATTACTTTCCAATTTGGGATGTGCATACTGTCATACTGATTTTTACTTGAAGTAATATGTTTGAAGCAATAGAGTAGCTATGATCAGTGGTGACTATGAACTATTTGTATCCTTTCTACTTGTGTTACCTTGATTCTTAAAAGTAATTTATTGAAATAATTGTCAATCAGTGTTGAAGTCCTTGTACTGGTTATTAGTTATTTCAAACTACTGTGCTACATAAGTGGTTTTAATACATTTCCAGGTGAACTACGTATTTGCTTCAGTAAAAATGATTTGCTTTCGAGCCCTTTCTTAATCACCCTTACATATAGCTTCCTAATGCTTTCTTTTAGACCAACAGCTCTAAGTTGGAGTTTGTTTACTAAAGTGCTCTCCTTGCAAAAGTTCCTCAACTTCTCCAGAGCACTTAGTCCATTGGCCCATTCATTTTGTTCCTCTTGGCCTTTTTTTATTTCTTCCTTCTTTGCCCATTATGGTCTTTCTTATAAACATCTAACACTGTCCTTCCCCCATTCCCTCTGTGGCTATTCTCTGGCCATCACTGAGCTACTCATCATCTCTCTGTGTGCACTGAGTACCTGAATATTACCGGGAAAAATCACTTAAATGGGCTGCGTGTAAATGGATGATGAATTTGTAGTAGACAACTAAGCTTCACTGGTCTGAATCCTGTAACACTACTGGCACTCATACTTGTTTGTTAAATCACTGTCTTCTATCTCATTTTCTGCAATAATGATTTTTATCTTTTCTACTTCTAATCTAACTTCTCTGGCTCCTCATTCTCTGAGAAAGACCTTGCCTCAGATTTTATGGGTTTACGGCAAAGCTAATGAAATCTAGTCATAGGTCCTGTCTGAGGTCCTGAGTCTAACTTTGTGTTTGTAATTTTGTATCATAGTACTTAAACATAGCATTCTCAGATATGTGAGCTTCAGCCTCCACAGCCTCGATCCATTCCTATCTCTACCACATTCTTTTTATTTTGTCCCTCCAGATAATAAAGAATTATTCAGTCTTCTATCAGGTTGTTGTTTATATGTGCTTAGAATCTCATCCCCATATGCTTTCACTCAGACCGGACTCCCTTCCATTAGCTTGCTTTTTTCTTGTATCTTCAGCTTCCCCTGTACTGTCTTCCTCATCAGTATTTAGGCATGGTCTGGAAATTCACATCTTAAACAAAAAAGAGCTCCCTTCACATAGTATTTTTCAGTTAATCTTACTCAGTTAAGCCCCTTTCAAGAGAGGCATTTGTTTTTATCTGCTAAATCGCGATTTAGTCAAGCCATTCACTTTTGCTCGCGGCTCCAGACTTCTTCCAAAAGAGATCTTCCTAAGGTTATCCGTTCCCACCATGTGTTCAGATCTGCCAGCTCCCACTCAGTTCTCATTCTGAACTTCTATCAACTGTTCATGCTATTTACTCTCTCTTCCTTTTCCTCTTTCCTGTATTCTGTCCTTGAAAACATTTCTCTGGCTTCTGTGGCACTGTATTCTCTTGGTTTTTTTCCTGCTTCTGTGGGTACTTCTTAGAAGTTGTAGTTAAAGCCTCTTCTTTTACCTAAAGGTAGGAGATCCTTGGGACTCCGCTCACGCCCCCTGCCTTTTCCTGCCTGCAAGTCCCCTTCGCGGTCTCCTTCACTCCCTTGATGAACTGCTGTCAGTAGCCAGAGAGTCTCTCATTTGTAGCTTCAGACCAGAAGATTAATTTTAGTTATAGACTCGTATCCAACTCTCTTCTTAACTTGAAATCCCTTGGGCTATTCTACAATAATGATTGCCACTACTACCTTAACATGAAAGGAAAAAAAAATTCTCTGCTCTTTTTTTAGTCGCGTCCCTTTCAAGCCAGTTGTTTATGACAGAAACCCAGTGTCCTTCTTGGTACCTTCCTTACTCTTCTGCCTCCCACCCTGCCAATGAGCCAGCCACCAGCCAATCATATTTACTCCTTCCTGAATCTTTGTATAAATGTCTGTGTCATTTCATCTGCTTTTGTGCACTTCTACTATTAACACTGTATTCCACACTGCCTTTATTTCTGGATGGATTCTATAATAGTATCCTATCACCAACTTATAACAGAAGCCATAAGGATGTTTCAAAGACGTAAATCTGATCCTCTTATTCCCAGGTTTAACTATTCACTAACTTTCTGTTATACTCAGAATATACTGAGGAAAAAAATTCTTAACAAAGGCTTATAAAACTTTGTAGATTTTGGCCCCATACCTAATTCTTCATTGTCATCTCCCCATTGCTTCCCTAAGTTAAAATGTCCCCTTAATTCTTCAAACAGACCAAGTTCTTTGCATCCTTAAAGTCTTTGTGTGCATTGTTCTTTGGCCACGAATTCTCCACAGCACCCTCACAGTCTGACCTGGCTAACTCCCACCCACGTGTTCAAGTCTCAGTGTTAATGTCAGTTTGCTGTGAAAGTCTTCCCTGCTCTACTCTCTGGCCCTAAAGACTAAGTTAGTTCTTTTCATATTCTCTCACAGCACTGTCTCACCACACATTTTATGACACTTACAAGGATAAATGATTTTCTGTTCATAATTATATATACAGTGAATGTACAAATAATGTAATGCCTTTCTTCCAAAAGAAGTTGAGAGTTTCCTCTGCTCAGGGGCCATATGTATCTCTTTTGTTCACTGCTGTGTATATCTCAGTGTTTAGCATAGTGTCTTGTCCTTAGGAGGTATTTTTTGAAAGAATGTGTGTGTATGTGTGTGTGTGTGTGTGTATGTATATACACACATATACATACACGCAGACATATACATGTGATTACTTACATACATACTGGTGTGTAATTAATATCTCCGGCGGGATGTGCTTGTATAAACCAAGAAGGAAATGACAGTGACTACCCTGTGGAACGTAGAGTGATGGTTTTCAGGTTCAGGAGTAATTCATGTACATGTTTCCTTTTAGTGGTTAAAAAGCCATGTTAAGTAATGATTAACTTTCTCTTCTCCTCTAGGTAAAAAATTTGAAAATACTGAAATGTTTGGTCAGTACCCGCTTCAGGTCAATGGATTCAAAGATCTACATGAGTGCCTAGAAGCTGCTATGATTGAAGGAGAAATTGAGTCCTTACATTCAGAGAATTCAGGAAAATCAGGCCAAGAGGTGAGTTTAGCATCTTCATGCTTCCTCTCTCCCCAGGTCTTTCTTACAGTGCGATAAAGCACAATTTAGGGCCCTAATTATATAGCTGCCTCACACCTGAGAGAATACTCAGATTATGTGTTTGGATTTAATTATGGAGGTTTGGACATTTGGGAAAGGGCACAAAAAAGTCTGTAATCTATGTTAAATTCTCACTTAACAATTAGATTAAAATGTTCTATTAAAATCATCTTTTAGGACATTGTTGTGTCTGTTTAGACTTTTTAGGGAAGGTACCAGTCACTGTAGCATGCCAATCCTGAAAGTAAAGAACACTGAGATTAGGGTAGAATTTTATACAGACACATGTTATATCAAATAGTGTTGAAATTTGTCTAGATTCCTTTTTTGGGGAAAATTGCTGTGTAAGTGTATAAAGGGCAGATGGAAGAACTTGCTTTCTTAAGAAAGATAAAATTTAAAGAACATAAACCTGTTTGTTTCCACTAGTCTCTGTCTTGCCACCCATCTCTCTCTTTATTCATGTCATCAGCTCCGTCCGTATATCTATCCTCCCATACGAATACTCATCCTTATGTTTTATTATAATGGAAGGCAAAAGGACAGATCATTTGCTCCAAAATCAGTTCTCACTAAGCAGTTGCTACTAGTTGTCTACTTGTAAACTCCATGTGTGGGGGCAGGGATCTTCATCTTTGTCCTTCTGTTATATCTCTAGTGGATAGTACGGTGACTACAAATAAAATTATATAATATGTACTTATTGACTGAATGAAGGAAATGGCTCAGTGTTATCAGAAAAGTTTCTGAGGACTTTATCCCCAAATGGGTGCTTAATAAATATTAAGTTATCATATCTCTGTGTTTTTCTGAACAGGGATTGAGTTCTTGTGTCTTTGAAAATAAATTGCTTTTATCTGAATATGGGCTTTTTAAAAAAGGTGTAATTAATTCTTTCCTCTTTAACTTCATCCTCATTTCCTTCTCTTATACACCCAAACAAAAAAAGAAATAACATTTACTATTTTCTGGCTTTTTTCTCTCTCTCTCTCTTTTTTTTTTAAGATTAGGAGAGGGAGGAACGAGAGAGAAGATATTTGAGATAGTTTTTCTCTCTCCTTGATAGATCATCTATATCAGTGATTCTCAGCAGATGCCTAGGCTCTACTTCAGAGTTGTCAAATGTGAATCCAGGGTAGGAATGTGGTACGCCCAAGAGCTCCACCAGTGATTCCCAGCTAGACCTCCAATTAAGAATATTTAAATTAAGATTATTTATTTTATTGATTGGTCTCTAAAGATTGGGACTCTCTCAGGATTCCATAATGGAACAGGAAAGCAGACTCCCTGCCTAAAGTGTGTTCTGTTTTCTAGTAAATATATAGGATGATGGGTTTGGACAGGAAAAGGAGGGATGGCATTCCCCTTATACTATCAAAGTAGCTTGTAAATGAAATATACATTGCTTTATTGGTAAATAATTTAGTAATTAATTGCTAAATAATCTTTCTTACGTATTCCCAGCTTTTAAAAATGTTTTTCTTATATTGAATCTGAATTTCATTATTTATTTTAAAGGAAAAAAAAAAAAACCTGGTTTGTCCTCCATCTCTGGCTTCATCCTCTGAATGCCCTATACTGTGTATATATTTTCTGCCTAGGTTTTTACATCCAACCTAACAGATATGGTGATTTGTCTCCTTCTCTGAATTCAACAGTTTGTAAGCAGTCTTAATAAGAGCAGACTCAGTTACATGTTATTACCAGTTGCCTAGATCTGTAGGACACAGTAGTTTCAATCATAATTCAGCCTGGTTTAAGAGAGTATCACTGGCTAAAGTAGACTATCTTGATAGTTTTTAATAGTGTCCTTAAATTATCATCTCATTATGTCCTTCAGAATAACTTTCCTGTTTCTTCTTAAGTATCTATGAACATCAATAAGTAACATTTAAACCTTGTTTGTAAATGAACATTGTCCCTGATGATAACACCTTTTATCTCTTCCACTATTATTTAGTAAACGTTATTGAATTTACTTTGATACAGGAAACATCTCTTTTGTTGAAATAGCTCTGGTTAACTAATTTAGGAAGACCTCTAGTCTCCTGAATCACTCATGTTAAGATATCCAGTGGTTGGGGCGCCTCGGTGGCTCAGTGGGTTAAAGCCTCTGCCTTTGGCTCAGGTCATGATCCCAGGGTCCTGGGATTGAGCCCCACATTGGGCTCTCTGCTCAACAGGGAGCCTGCTTCCCCCCACCCATCAAATAAATAAATAAAACCTTAAAAAAAAAAAAGATATCCAGTGGCTTATAAGAGTTTAAATGTCTGGAATGCCATACCAAGAGAAAAGTGAATAAATAAAAAATAATTATATGTAAGATAACTACTTATAAAATATTTTTCTAAATCACAAATTTTAGCTAAATGGTATGCAATTTATAGATGGATCAAACTATCTAGGAAACCTAGAGTTGTTTATTTGTTTTTTTGTTTGTTTTTTGGTTGCCTATTGGAGCAAAAAAAATTCAGGTAGTAAACACTTCACTTCCGGTGTGGGTATTCACTATAATAATGTGATCTTTAGACTACTGCTCTGAACATGTAAGTATTTGTATTTGTTCACACTGTCCTGTGACTTGCAGTTTTCACTCACCTGTATGTCATGAGTATCCTTCCACCATTTTTTTTAAAACCTGCGTAGGATCACATAACCTGTATTTCTAAAATTAAATATATTTAATTCTTCCGTGAGACTTTAGTTGGACAAAGAATTATTTCAAGGAATGTCTTTCTATAAGTACCCTTGACAACTCAGGAATGAAGGGTAGTCTGAAGTGGAATTTTTCGGTCACCAGGAATACTTACCTAAAAATATAAGTACTGCCGATTTTCTCTTCACAGAGTTGAACTGAGTTATAGTCAAAGTGCTAAAGGAAACTTTGCAGGACTTTAAAAACTAAATTAGAGAAATAGTACCTACATGTACCATATTAGATATATGTAGATGTTATATGGGAAATAATATCTTTTAGAGTGAAAGGGCAAAAGAATAAACCCAATTAAATGACTGAAACTAATTTTCAAGTTGGGATAGGAACTGTTTGCTTCTCGTGCTTGATTGATATCCTGGTTTTGTTTGGTGTTCTGTGGTAATTTGAAATGGTAGGTCTGATCTTTCTGTCCCCTGCTTCCTAAATTCATGTAATCTCACAAAAGCAAGGTATTTAAAACATATTAATAAAAAATCAGCTATTGCAGTTCATAAAGATGACTGCATTCTCTCTCGAAAATATTTTTGCTAAATTAGATTTGTAGTCATAATAAGTTCAACAGCACTTTTGTTGCCCATGTTATGTTTTTATTCACTAACTGCCCTAATCTATTACTCCTGTAGATTCATTATATAATATAATAGGATAATAAGTAATAATAAAATGTTTAGAGACATGGAAAGTGTAAGCATTATTTTTACCTTTAATGACCTGTGGCTCATAGCATGACATACCATGCTGTGAGTATGGTTTAATGTATGGCAATTAAGCAAATACAGTTTTTTATTGAATGGAAAATAATATTTTGAAAGAAAAATCTCATTGTTTTATATTGAAAATTCTAGTTATCTACGGCTGTACTTATAATCCTAAAATCACAGGGGTAGACAAACCCATAATATTTTCTAAGATGAATTAAAGGAATATCCAGCTATCTCTTCCTATCCCCATCAGATTTAAAATAAGAAAGTGAAATCCTTCCACTCCTGTAGGAAAAAACTGTCACTGCTGTTAAAGGAAATACATTCCCAACAGAGACCTATTACATAACTTTTATGAACATTCTTTCTTAAGGTATGGAAGTTATTTCCTGGACTTTTCATGGTCTGCTGACAAGCATACCCCCAATTTGGTTGATTTTATTTCTATTGACCATGGTAGGTTTCCATGAATTAAAAATATGTAACTATTTTATTTTAATGGTGACATTCAAAATACCGCAATGAAATATGAAAGTAATAGTTCTTGAAACCTACTTACTTTAGTATCATAAAGTGGAGTAGAGAATATTATCCTAAGAAAAATTTTCTTTGTGATATGTATGGGGTATGTTCTAATTTTTAGTAGTAATTATATATGTGTATTAGAATTAAGCAAATTCTTGACAGTGCCAGGTGAGAATAAAATAAATAAGCAGACTTAGCTCAAGAAATTTCAAAACTTAAGAGATTCTTCTGGTACTAGATCTTTTGTAACTGTCTCTAGTCAACTTCAGTTTTATTGTCGTATAAAACACATTTCTTAAACTTCAGTGTTTGGTTAAACATAAACCAAGTGTAACTCAGGAGATTTCAATTCATGTAAGCTTTAGCATTTTGGGAGGGAGAAATAGTTTTGAATAACCATTTTTATTTATTTAGAGAAAAGTAACAACTTTCAAGATCTTAGTCAAATCCAGTTTGCCAAGTATGTTCTATTACTGCTTTTTCGGGATGTTTGAATTTAAATTAGTTGATATTTGTGTGGTGGCCTTTTGTGGCACTTGCAAATATCACACATAGTTTAATGTATGGCAGTTACTTTTTACAGTGGTTTTTAATAAGCATTTAAAAATTTATTACATTATTTTTACTTCTGCATTTGATGATTCATGAGTTTTTGTTCATTTCTCTTTAAAATATGTTTATGTAAAACCAGAATCTTTTTTACGAGAAAATAATCCTCTTTTGTAGTTTTGTTACACTTCATGCTTAACTGAACAATTGCCAAAGTTTGTGGAGGAATTGGCTCACAGTGATGAGGCATTCAATTCTTTAAAGACTGGTCACTTAAAAAGATTTTAAATATAATTATCATTAGTATAAACTCCGTATTAGTAAGAGATCATTTTCTTAAATTAGAATTCCAGTAGGAAAATTAAAATTAAAACAAGGGAATATCTGTTTCTTGTTTTTAGTAAGGATTATGATCATTTATGCTATAAAAATATGTGTGTGTGTGTGTGTACTATATTTACAAGTTTCTTTGTCAAGACTTTTGAAGTGTGGTTGGTTAATAAGTATATGTATCATTCCTGGTAGTAATAGTGACATAATATTGAAGAAGCCAGAAAATTTGAGCTACTAAGCCATAATTTTAATTAATGTCTGTCACTTTATGTTAGAAATTTTAATGGAAATCATTATTGTGGAAGAAGGAGAGTTGTTAGAAAATTTTTTTCTTTCCTAGTTGGGTATTAGTCCCATCCCTGGAATTTCCAAGAGGTGTGGAAAACTTTGGGGGAGGAAGTCGGGCTTTAGTTGAATTGCATACCTGGTCATGTGTTCGTGGTGTCAGCACTGTGATGATATGTGTAAAAATGCCAGTGCCACACCCTGCGCCTAACACTGCAATGGAGAAGACAACAGGTGACATTAAGGTTATTTTGTTGTTGTTTTCTTTCAGCATTGGTTCACCAAACTGCCACCTGTGTTAACATTTGAATTGTCAAGATTTGAATTCAATCAGGCATTGGGAAGACCAGAAAAAATTCACAACAAATTAGAATTTCCTCAGGTGTTGTATCTGGACAGGTATGGTTTGGTATACAGCATGACTTAGTTTTGAGACTAAGTAACTTAGTAAAGAATTATTATTGTTAGAGAAAAAATTTGCTTAATTTCTTTAGAATTAATCTTTAATTCTTTAGAATAAATCTTTAGTTTTTTAATATGTCTAATACTATTTGTCAAGGAAAATGGAGTTCTTTTTCTACTTAGAAAAGTATAGTTACTGGGAATAATGTATCATTGATGTTAAAAAGTTTATTTTTGTATCAGTATTGCAACCGTAAGAATTTTAAGGAATACTCTCCTGTGTTGTCTGATATCTCACTGTAAAATTTTAGATGAATCGATCTTTTGTTGTGTAATTGATCTTTTGTTGTATTGGCTAGACTTAATATTGTATCTATTTCCATGATACTTAAAGTGTAATTTTGTTATTTTTTTTTCCTGATAGATACATGCACAGAAACAGAGAAATAACAAGAATAAAGAGGGAAGAAATCAAGAGACTTAAAGATTACCTTACAGTATTACAACAAAGACTAGAAAGGTATTATAACTTCTATGAAATTATGAACTAACTCTAGGAAGTCATATTTTTGTGACCATCTGTAATCTTATATTTTAAATTTGTTTTGGGTGATTTATAATTCTAGTAGTAATCACTCTGGATTCATATTTTGCTTGAATAGTTTAGTTCTGAGTTTTGTTAAAAACTAAAATAATTCATAGTTGGCATTAGTGATTATTTTAGTGTTTAAAATTATATATTTTCATTGTCCACTGGTAATGCTCATGGTGCTGAAAAGAGATAGAAAGTTAAACTAATCTTAAAAAAAAAAAAAAAAAAAAATCCCAAAAAGGGCCACCTGGCTGGCTCAGTCAGTAGAACATCCAACTCTTGATCTCTGGGTCGTGTTGTGAGTTGAAGCTCCATGTTGGGTGAAGAAATTACTTTAAAAAACAAAACAAAACAAAGTTAAACTAACCTAAATTTTAAGGTTTCTTCCTGTATGAAATTAAACATCACTCTTGAGGTTTCCGTTAAAATGAATGGTGACTGAGTTTTTCTCCTTGATGCAGAAAATAGAAACTCACATGCCTATTAGGACCTCATAGAGACTTTATAAGAAGGGAAGCAAGTTAGGTGTAAGCTGGTGGGCAAGGGGAGCCTAGAGAGCATATCCCTGTGGAGAGGGAGTGCCTGCCATCTGCACAAGCCGGTGATACCATGTGTGACACCACATGTGAATCTCTCTCACTGATTTTGAGAGCTTCCCAAAAGACGCTGGAATCTAGACAGTCAAATGTTCTGTAATTCAGACAGGTTCACAGGCTGAAATGTGGCCTGAGAGATCCCAATTTGCAACCTCTGATTAATTTGTATTTTAGTATTTGTTTTAGTGTAAATTTGAAAATTGAAAAAGCCCCAGACTTTTTAAACAAAAATAATGTATTGCATTTCAATAATTTTTATTTCTAAACATTTTTTAGAAGATTTTATTTATTTACCTGTCAGAGAGAGAGCACAAGCAGGCAGTGGCAGGCAGAGGCAGAGAGAGAAGCAGGCTCCCAACTGAGCAAGGAGCCCGATGTGGGACTTGATCCCAGGACTCTGGGATCATGACCTGAGCCGAAGGCAGCTGCTCAACTGACTGAGCCACCCAGGCTTCCCAGTAATTTTTATTTCTAAAAGGTATCAGTAATCATATTAAAAACTAGTCACCAGGGGCGCCTGGGTGGCTCAGTGGGTTCAGCCTCTGCCTTTGGCTCGGGGCATGATCTCAGGGTCCTGGGATCGAGCCCTGCATCGGGCTCTCTGCTGAGCAGAGAGCCTGCTTCCCCCTCTCTCTCTGCCTGCCTCTCTGCCTACTTGTGATCTTTCTGTCAAATAAGTAAAATCTTAAAAAGAACAACAACAACAACAACAAAAAACTGATCAGTAAAAGGTGGGGAGGACAATATTAGTTACCATCCTAATCATGAGACCAGATGACAGATCTAAAAATAAAAACAGTCTCAGGAAATGGAGCTGTCAGTTTTCATTTTCCTATTGGGTTACACCTTAGAGCAGCATTTAAAATTTATAACAGTGTACTGACACATTCAGTTGTAATCAACTTTGTTTTCCGTAATTTGGAGCACATTTAAGTTATTTCTTGAATGTATCTTCAGTTTAAACACCTTCATTTGAAAACAAAATTAATTGAATTGTTTAGGAAGATTTATTAAAGTGTTTCTATCATGTTTTATAACAGTTACTAAAAACAGACAAATGTACTTTATATACAACTGAAAGAAGCATTTATACATTTTATGGTTAACAGATATTTAAGCTACGGTTCGGGACCCAAACGATTCCCCTTGGTAGATGTTCTGCAGTATGCACTGGAATTTGCTTCAAGTAAACCTGTTTGTACGTCTCCCATTGATGATATTGATGCTAGTTCCCCACCTAGTGGTTCCACAGCACAGACATTACCAAGGTAAAAAGTTTTCCTGATTCAAGAGCCTGCTATGTTACTTGTATTACACAGTGATGTAATTGATACCTTTAAAGAGGGTTTTATAAAATGTACATTGTGATTTATTTTAGTGAACTCTGAAAATACTAAATTCACTTACAAGATTATATATCTTCTGGGTGCTTTCTTATTTCACTGTTTCAGTAGATTTTATGGTTGTGGATTGGAATTTTCATCATATTTTTTTCTGTTCCAAATTATTGTTATTTTGGTTTAGATTTCCACTTTTTATCCATGAAAATATTATGAAGTTGGTTTTTCCTATAATGTAAGCTGATAAGTATTATGTAATTCTGGTATACATAAGATTTATTGAAATGATTAAGCCATTTCTTCTATAAAGCCACAATTTCATCCTGATAGTAATGTATTCCTCATATGTTAAGAATCTCAGGAGGGGGGTGGGAAGGATGGGGTAGCTGGGTGATAGACACTGGGGAGAGTATGTGCTGCGGTGAGTGCTGTGAATTGTGTAAGACTGATGATTCACAGACCTGTACCCCTGAAACAAATAACACATTATACGTTAATAAAATAGAAATCTCATTATATATTAAATTAATCCACATATTTCTCTCTCTTTTTTTAAAGGCCTTTTTTGAAATTATAAGCCAATTTAATGCTATGTGTTTGGCACAATTTTTGTCTAGAGCGTCCACTTGGAAAGTTTAATAATAAATACCTTATGCTTTAAAAATACAGCACAACAGAACAACAGGGAGCCCCTTCTTCAGAACTGCCAAGCACGTCACCTGCATCAGTAGCGGCCATTTCAGCGAGATCAGTGGTACATAAACCATTCACGCAGTCTCGAATACCCCCAGACTTGCCCATGCATCCAGCACCAAGGCACATAACAGAAGAAGAACTTTCTGTGCTAGAAAGCTGTTTACATCGCTGGAGGACAGAAATAGAAAATGACACCAGAGGTAAGAAGGTTCTCACAGCATAGCTACTGTCCCCTCAGATAGATAGGTATAATATGAAAATCGAGATGGGAAATGACCTTTGGACTTCAGATGTAAATATTATAACGTATTTTTTATTTTTTGTTTTTTACAAAAGAAACTAGCCTGACTACCTGTTTTTATGATCTTATTATCAGATTCAGAGAGACCAACAGATTTCCTCTGGACTGCTTAGTTGATTAATGACATAGCAGATGGTCTGATTTTCTCATTTAGTGCTCTAAATTTATATCAAACTGGTATTCACAGCTACCCTATTGGTGAAAGCTCATACAATTAAATTGTGTATTTATCAATCATGTCCTCCTTCTAATGTTTGTGTCATGAGTTAAAGTGATAAAATTTTTTTCAGATTTAAGAATTAGAAATGTAAATTTTATTTATTTATTTAAATACTTTATTTACTTATTTGAGAGAGAGAGAGCTTGAGTAGCAGGAGGGGCAGAGAGAGAGGGAGAAGCAGGCTCCCTGCCAAGCAGAGAGCCCGATGCTGAGCTGGATCCCAGGACCCTGAGATCATGACCTGAGCCAAAGCTTAACCAACTGAGCCAGCTAGGCACCCAGAAATGTGAATTTTAATTTTAAATCTGCTCTAACAGAGATTTCCAAATATAATCTGAGAGCTCAGTGCCAGTCTGTAATGTGTATTAACTGGCATGTAGCAAAATAAGAAAAATAAGGACAATGCCCTGCTGGGAGTGAGAGTACACGTGTGTGTATATGTGGTGGTGTTAAGTTGCCATCTGGCTTTTGTTGGAAGGAACTCTCCTTTATTCTGAAATTATATCTTTGCTACCTTTCTGTTGTGAAAATGTCCTTTTTCTTTTTTTAAGTGAAGTGATGTTAATATTTTATGGTAGATTTTATTATAATTTTTCTTTACATGGCAAAATATAATATCCTATTATTGTCACCCAATTTTATCCTAATTTTTTTCTATGAAAAAAGAAAAATCTAGGAGTTGTTCTTTTATACCAAAAGACTGGAATTATTTTAAGCGATATGAATGGTTGGATTTTAGATGCTCAACTTGACTCATTATAGGCAATATGTAAATAAAGAGCAGTCCTAATGTAATATAATGTAATATAATAACATAAATAGGGCATGATGGCAACTAACAATTAGCACCAGTAGCTGTAAATGTTTCCCTTAGTTATTTTTCATACGTAAGGGAACGTTTTTACATTTGAATTCATTAGTGAACATTTATTGAGCACACTGTGTTTCCTGAACACTGTACTAGGTATTAAATAATTTTCTACTGGACTCAGCAGGTTGTGTTTGTTGCTTTAAGATGACATTCGGAAGGGTGGAAACTAGGAAGCTTTTGACACCAAGGTAGTGGCATTGAGGGAGGAAAGAAATGAACGGATATGATCTACTCTTTCGAGAAAGCTGACAGGAGGTGAGAGAGCAAGAGAGGAATTAGGGACGATTCCCCAGCAGTTCCTCATGCTGGTATGCATAGACAGAGTGTACTTTGGAAAAGGGCAGAGTGGTGGGTGAGCAGGTCCCCACCTCAGGGGAGGAGGTAGGAATAAGATGAATCCATTTTTGGCCATTTTAAGTTTGAGGAACTTGAGAGACATTCATCCGATAAGGGTTTGAACCTTTCTACCTCATACTTTGGACCATAGTAATGCAATGAACTGGGTAAGATTTTCCTTGGAATATTTATTTCCTCTCTTTTATCCCTGTTAACAGCTGTTAGCATTATTTTTTAAACTATTGTATAATATCCCTGCATCTGAGTAGCATGTAATTTTTTACACTGCAGATAGTCACTCCAAATAGTGCTGGCCTATATACATATTGACACACTTGTTTGAGTAGGATATATTCTTAGAAGTGTCATTTTTGGTCCAAAGTGTATATATCTTAAATTTTAACCGTTTTAAAATTTTCCCTCCAAAACATTGAACCAGTTTTTATTCCCACTAACAGTATAGACAAGCCTGTCTCCCAATATCCTCCTTATTAGCCTTGGGTACTTTTTAAATTGTGGTAGCCTGAACATTGAAAAGAATGGTATGTTAGTGTCAGTGTCTTAAGTTGCATTTCCTTAATTATGAGTGAAATATTTTGTTTTTCTATAAATTTCTTGTGACATTCACCCATTTTTTTTATATTGAACCATTTATTATTCTCTTACTGCTCAATAGAAACTTCGACATTATGGGTATTAACCTGTTGCCTGTAGTGTATGCTGTAGATAGTTTCTTACTCGTCTTTGATTTTGACTTTTTTTGGTGTTGGTTTTGTTTTGTTTTTAATACAGATTTTCTTAAGTTTGGGGAGAGAGTCTTTTACGGTTACTGGCTCTTCTGTCAGGCTTAGAAAAAGGTCTTTCCCCACTCTGAAGTTACTAATATTTTTTCATAGTCTTCCATGGTTTCTTCCTGATTCTTTTCAGTAGCTTCACAGTATAGGTTATACTGTAATTTAACCATTTCCATAACCATAACCATTTAACCATTTAATAGGTATTTAGGTTGTCTCTAATTTTTAAATTATTACAGGCAATATAACTGAATAATTTTGTAGAATGGATTTCTGCTGAAAGTAGAAGTAATAAGTAATGGCAGTTTCAACATTATTTCTGTTGGTGATTGTGGTAGATTTTTATTCAGAGACATATATGTTTATAGAAAGTTTGTGGCAAAGTTATTTCATAGTTTTCCTATTTTATATAAATATGTAAGGGGCTTTATGTTACATTTTTGTTGAAACTTTCCTTTATAGATTTGAACAAAGTTCACTTTTACAGACAGTGCATTTTCTAAGTGAATCATATTTGTTTTGGTTTTTAGTTATGCACTGGTGCGTATCTTTTATTAAGGAGAACTATATTTTGTCTTATACGTACTCCATATAGTAATGTTTCCAAGAACAGTTTTAGGAATTTTTCCTTATTCCTCTAACTTATTGATAGGAAAACCATTAGCTCCTATCTTATGTCTAGTAGAAACATACTTGATGATAATCATTTTAAATGACATCTTCTATCCTTAGATTTGCAGGAAAGCATATCCAGAATCCATAGAACAATTGAACTAATGTACTCTGACAAATCTATGATCCAGGTAAGTTAAGTTTTAAGTTGGCAAGTACTGTCAAAATTATTTATGTATTTTTGTTTGTATGATTAACCTAATTCTTAAGCTAATTTTTCTTAATGTTTTGTTATAAAATTGCTGATTTTAAAGATTCCATATTAATATTTCCCACATTGAGTTGTATTCTCATAATTATTTTTTACTTTTTAAAATTATTTTACCCTAAAACTTAGCAAAAATTTTCAGAAGGTCCTATGGGAGAAATTATATGGTTGTTTGAGGATATTAAGATGGGGGAAGTATAGGGCTCAGTTACATTTTAACTTTTGGTGTACATTATGTAGGCCATATTGCTAATTCAGTCATCAAGTTATAATTGGGAAGGTTTAGACAAATCATGTGCTATATTTAAAATATTCATCATAAGTCTTCATTTGAAAGAAACACATTTTTAAAGTCTCAAAAATCATCCTACTTATACACCTGCTTTACGTGTCATTAGCTTATTTATCTCCCCCCTTTTTATTTCATAGTGTAATTTTTTCAAAATTTTAGTCACAGCCAGTTTTCTATGTTATTCTTCAATCAGACAATTTATGGGTTTCATGGAATGTGGTATTAATAGACTACTTAACTGTGGCTTAACTCTTCTGTTTTCATATTTAGGTTCCTTATCGCTTACATGCTGTTTTAGTTCATGAAGGCCAAGCTAATGCCGGGCACTACTGGGCATATATTTTTGATCATCGTGAAAACAGGTGGATGAAGTACAATGATATTGCTGTGACAAAATCATCATGGGAAGAGCTAGTGAGGGACTCTTTTGGTGGTTATAGAAATGCCAGTGCATACTGTTTAATGTACATAAATGATAAGGCACAATTCTTAATAAAAGGTAAGAACATGAAATATATAGGGTAGTTTTTAAACTATTTTTAAATAAGTAACTCTTTTATGTGACTCCGGTCTCTGGTGTGATTAGTTAAGTGTAATTGACTCAGAGGGTGATGGTTATGATTAGGAAGTGTGCTGGCTTATTCTAAGAAACTGGATTTAGGAGTAGTGTAGTCAGGACTGACAATTGGATTATATTTTGTGTTCAAAGTTAACTATTTAGTTAACTGTTATAAAATGCAAATCTGACCTATTTGTCCTCACTAAAATCCCTTTTAAGGACTGCATGTTGCACTGACTCAATATTTAAGCTCCTTAACCTACCGTATAAGGCCTCCGTTTTCTGGCCTCTTTCTCTCAAGCTTCATTTATAACTACTGTCCATTTCAAACAATATATACTTTACTGGTACTTGAACTGCTTGTTGTATTATCTTCACATCAAATGTTTTCACACATTTATATCTTTAGTTTTTATGTTTTTTATTTCTTGGAGGAAATGTTCTTATTTCTTTCGTCTTATTTCTGCTCTTCTGTCAAGATTCAATTCAGTCATCTGCTCTGCCAAGTTTTTTTTTTTACCTCTATAAGAAAATCTCTCTCCTTGTGTTCTCATAGCATACCTCTATGGGGCACTTATGTGTGTTTGAATTGTGTGTCAACTTGTCTTTTCTACTTCATATCTCCTCAAAACCAGGGACCATGTCATACTATGTCTTAATCATTTTATGTCTTATATTCTAATATAGGCTTTGCATATAAAAAATACTTAATAAACCTTTGTTGAAACTGGGTAAAAATCAACTTTCCTTTTGTGTTAAACCATTCAGCAACACTAGCTAGATGGTCCACTTATGACTGAAAGCTGCAGTGTATTTTATATGTGTACAGTAGGGTTTTAGTAACTCTCTTAAATACTACTGTAATGTTCTTGAAAATCTTGCTATATTGATTAGTTTTCAAATTACCTATAAGTATATTGCTATGCTTAACTGCTTTG
Organism: Lontra canadensis; assembly: GCF_010015895.1. Classification (NCBI taxonomy): domain Eukaryota; kingdom Metazoa; phylum Chordata; class Mammalia; order Carnivora; family Mustelidae; genus Lontra; species Lontra canadensis. Next base: position 5,666,786 of record NW_022631056.1, on the reverse strand, counting down.
GATGAAAAAGAATTTTAGTTTTGTTTTGAGTTTAATAAGGTTATGAGTTACTCTCATTTTGTAATTTTTATTTCATGAATAATCAAACATCTAGTATTTTCTTAAAGTAGAAAATGTAGTGGTATGTCAGTATTTGAGTAGCAAATGATTTTGGCTTTATATCCTGTTCTGTTTTTTTACTCTCTTATTCTAGAGATTAAGAAAAAACCCGAGAACATTTCCTATAATAGATAGTGAAATATTTGCATCATTGCTTATCCATGCAGTTTGAGTTTTCTTTTAATTTTTAATATTGATTTGTTAAATGGTAATAATTCATACTTTAAATCCCATTTGAAATGCATCCTATTTTGAGCTTTGCATTTTTCCTTTAATTCTTAATTTTATATTAGTTTTTGAAATATGATTTGCAGAGGAGTTAAATAAAGAAACTGGGCAGGCTCTTGTTGGAATAGAAACATTACCACCGGATTTAAGAGATTTTGTTGAAGAAGACAACCAGCGATTTGAGAAAGAGCTAGAAGAATGGGATGCACAACTTGCCCAGAAAGCTTTGCAGGAAAAACTTTTAGCATCTCAGAAACTGAGGGAGTCGGAGTCTTCTGTAACAACAGGTTAGTACATTTTGATTAAATTGTATTTTATTACCAATATATTTATTATTGATATTTATTATAAAAATAAGTATGCTTATTTTAAAAAGAACTTTAATTATTTTAAAGTATGAAGAAGACAGTAAAAATCATCTGAAATTCCATCACTCTTGAGTTGCCACAGTTAACAATTTAGTTGACCACTTTGCCAGGCACTGCTGCTTATGTAAATGCCTTTTCAAGTTAAATGAGATAATTCTCCTAACTCTTTCTGTACCTGTCCTGCCCATTTTGATTGGGCCTGACTCTTCTTGGCCAAAAACTTAGAAAAGCCATGAAAACCAGCAAGTAATCCAAACCTTTTCTCTAAAGTTATCAAGAGAGTGAACTTCAGTAACTTCCCATTTGAACAAAATAGCACTATTGGTCTATCTGTATATATATTGTATAATACTTTATGTAATATTTTGTGTAATTATGCTAGTATTATAGAGCAGTTATTTGATTTTTTCAGAATCTTTAAGTTTAAAAAAATTAGCTGAAATTACGTATTTAATATTTTAAAATATTCTAAAGTTATTAGCTGATGAAATCAGTGAAATGTTTAAACACAATACAAAAATAAATATGTCCTAGTGAAAGTGAAAATAAATGTCTTCTGATTTTTTTAAAAGATTACTTCCATCATCACAGAGTAGTTAATATTTTAGGGCAACATATTTTCTACTGTAAAAAAGTGCTATTTCTCTATTGTAGTTGGAGGAATGAGAAGGGATAAACAGAGATTTTTGTCAAACTCATCCTTCCGCTTTAAAACTCTCAGTGGATCTTTTTGAATGGACTTTTTATGCAACATTTGCTTGTTTTGTTTTTATTTTTTAAGAAAGCCTTGTAGATGTTTGCCTTATTTCATCTTTTACAGACCATTTCTCAAACAGCATTACTTAGGTGAATTTTAGTGTTATCACTTTAACTTTATAAGAAATTATTCTCTCAATGGAAGATGTACAATACCACAATGTGGTATTGGAATAAAATAGGACACACAGATCTGTCCAGACTTGGTAACTTGTTTTCATGGAAATTGATTAGGTGAGTCCTTGATCTTGATGTTAAGAGGCATTCATTCAGAATTTTTAAAAGACCAAGATAATGGTATTATACCAACAAAGATACCAATATTATGATACTTAAATGCAATATAGTATATCTGAATACCACCATCGTAGTGTGGTAAGCTCTACCATGAGGCAGGACTGTATTTTTTTCCCTACATTAAGAGCCACCGTGTAGACCACATGAAGGTCTGTGATTTCACAGTAATGTAATTTCTTTAGAGTGACTTTGTCTACTTCCATAGGAAATGACTTGATAGATATCAAGAGACAAGAGATATTTGTGCTCACATCACAGTATATACATTATAGTTCTTTTCATTTTCGAGCCAGTTCTATCCCTTTGTGATTTCATCCTTTGTCTTCTGTACATATCCTTCTCAAACCAATTCCAGAACTTACCCCAGTGGAGCTACTTTGTTATACTTCCACTGACTTTTATGTACACCATTTGCATGTGGCTGTTCTTATCTTGCTAGTGGCAGGATGTGGCTGCCTGATTGTCGTAAGTGATAGTGGTACCTAAGCACTCAGATGAAGCTGAATCTTACATTTTTGGATAAGCTGCAACTGTATTCTTGGCTCACTTAGATTTTGTGGCACCAAAATACTAAGTGCTATATGGTGTCCTTCTCTTCATCTTGTCTCTCACAAGACTAAATTTGCAGACTTAATACATTTTATTTTTGTTCAAACTAATACATAGTCCCCATTAATATTCCTGTCTGACAGAACTAGCCAACTTTGCCCTGCTATTTACATCTGTATAAAAGGCCACATCTATATGCCCCATACCCTTTATCTTGATTAATACTTCCTACCATATACTTTAAATGCTGTTTTGTGATTTTAAAAAAATAGAAGTAGGTATTAGGCATATATTTTCATGTCTTTCTTTTTAGTTTAAAAAAAAATACTTGGGGATGGAGATGTATTTCTGAGAGGAATCAAAATAACTAAAAAATAAGGAGACAGAAATGGTCAACTCACATATAACTATTATGATAATTATCTTCCAGCCTGGGTTTTTAGAAAACAGTGGGAATAACTGCCTCAATTGGAAATGCTTTGTCCCCTGTGGAACTGCTAGAAGCACACACTTTGAGTTTGTAGGAATAGAATGTGCTAAGTCTATATGTTTGGGGAGTGAGATTATTGTTTGAAAGATTGGTTTCTATTACTGTATTATTTTATATATCCTATTAAGAAGTCCATCCTCTGTTGCAGGGCAATTTAACACAATTATATAAGGGAATTCATTAATGTTTATTGGAACCATTTATCTCCCCATGGATTAGTGGAGAAATTTTACTTTAATGCCCATGTCATTTTCTTATTTCTCTTCACAGTTTCCATAGTAATTTGCTCAATTTGGTATAATATTTTCACCATATTAAAGAGAACCTATATTTAAATCTCACAGGTGTGCTCTAGCATTATGAGTGACTAGTGGAAGTAATACAAGGAAGTCTTGCTCATAAAATTCATCAGAGTGATTTTTCTTTCCTTGCAGATCTTCTCAATAAAGCTTTAATATGACAACTATTAAAATCAGTTTCTTCTGAGTGATAATCCAAATAAGAATTTTGATTTATATAGTAGTAGTTAAATGAGTCTTTGCACCACTTCTGCTTACATGTGACCAAGAAATCCATAGACCTCTCTTCTCTAGTACCATTCCTTATCTTACCGAAACTAAGTAATAAATGATGGAACCAAAAGTTATTTGATCCTTTTCATGCTATCTCCTTAAACCTGCTTACGGCAAAGAAAAACTTACCTGAACACTTAGGTTTAGAAATCTGTTCAGCAGTTCTTTACTACGGTGTATACGGTCTATGCCTAGGAGTTTTTTTGTGAGTATAAGCAGCACACCCCACCTAAGTCAGATCACCTAAAACTTAGCTGGGATCAGAACCTCTGAAGGAAGGGTCCAGAATATATATCTTTAAAAAGATCTTCAGATAATTCTGAGATGTACCTCTGGGTAAACAGTATGGCTCCAGGCTATATTTATAAAACAGATTATTCAGAAGGAGAAAAGAGCTTTGCACTTTTACTTGTGTTTCATCTATCTTATTCAAACACTTCTTAAAAAGATTTATTTATTTGTTTGAGAAAGCACAAGTGGGAAGGGGGGAAGGGTGAAGGAGAGAGAACCACAAGCTGACTTGCTTATTGACTGCATCACCCAGGCACCCCTAAAAACTATTTTTTTAAGTTTAAATTTTAGTAGTTAACATGCAGTACAATATTGTTTCTGGGTAAATTGTTGAAGTCCTCATAACCTGTGTAGCATACCCGATTTTTTTTTTTTTAAAGATTTTATTTATTGGACAGACAGAGATCACAAGTAGGCAGAGAGACAGGCAGAGACAGAGAGAGGAGGAAGCAGGCTCCTTGCCGAGCGGAGAGCCCGATGCGGGGCTCGATCCCAGCACCCTGGGATCATGACTTGAGCCGAAGGCAGAGGCTTTAACCCACTGAGCCACCCAGGTGCCCCCCCGATTTTTTTTTTTTAAAGGTAAAAAAAACAAGGTAAATAGGTTAATATGGGTATGGAGTGCATTCCGTAAGATTTCATAAATTTATCTAGAGGGTGTTTGTAGAATTGGCTCTAAGACTTCTCTAGAGATGCTGTCTACAAGTTATAAACAAGCCAACTTTCCAGGAAAATACAGCTGGTTCCCGAGAATAAGACCTGGTAGAATGAATAATATTCTCAGTATTCTCAAGTTCCTTTAAAGCAGGGACTGAGTGATGTTCTTATTTATATTTTCAGAATCTACATAATAAATGACATATGGTAGATGACCCTTGAATGTTTTCTGAATTGAATTCATTTCCTATGGAGATTCCAATAATGAGTTTCCTAGAAATAATCCTCATTGTATGGGAATACAAACATTTTTAAAAAGTCTAGCCAAAATAATGATACGTTAGAGAAGCAGGCTAAAAATGTGTGGTACAGATGTAACTCTGTCCTAGGTAAATTTTAGGCTTAACTCTGGTTCTTAAGCTTCTGCCCCCCACATTCCCACAATTCTGTTTGTGGTGTTTCTCTCGTGATTCTACGTAGCCAGCCTACCATGGCTCTTTATAGGCTGCTTCTGGGGACTTGTTGATTTTAAATACATTTCTAGAAATGAATGTTCTGCATATCTTTGAAATAATTTTCTTTAAATATTCTTCTAAGTGTGACTGTAATAAGACTCATCAGTAAGGCAAGGTATTAAATATTTCTGAAAGAGGAGATGTTGCTCCTTTTTTTTTTTTTTTAATAGTAGATTTAAGATCGTAGATTTAAGATCCTGAGTGTGGGGATGGGTTAACTCGGTGAGGGCATTAAGGAAGGCACGTGAGGGGTGCCTGGGTGGTTAAGCATCTGCCTTCAGCTCAGGTCATGGTCCCAGGGTCTTGGGATTGAGCCCTGCATTGGGCTCCCTGTTCAGTGGATAGCCTGCTTCTCCCTCTCCCTCAGCTGCTCCCCCTGCTTGTGCTCTCTTTCTCTGTCAAATAAATAAGTTATATATATACATATATATATATGTATATATATATAAAGGGCATGTGATGTGATGAGCAACCGATGAATTACTGAACATCTGAAACTAATGATGTACTCTATCTCGGCTAATTGAATTTAAGTTTTTTTTTTGTTTTTTTTTTTTTTTAAAGAAAAAAACAGATCCTTATGCTGTAACAGAAAGCTAACTGGTTATCGAGATATCTCCTCTTAAAATGTTGAAGAGCATAACCAGGAAATACACATAGGTAGAACACTCCCAAGCCCTCCCAACCCCTTACTCAATGTGAAGGTGGACCAAAGAAGCAGGTTCAGAGTACCTGTAGCATGTTGGGTCTTCTTTAATGGCCAAATAGGTGAATGAAATACTTAACGTCATGAACATAGAGCACGGCTGGAAAATCTCTTATGTGGAGGATAACCATTTAAAAATCTCAGTGACGTAGCCATAGGACAAATAGATGATGTGAAAGATACTTTAGATACAGGGATATTACATACCTCCATAGAGAATTGGTAATCACCAGCTGTATTCCACATGGAAACCTGAAGAATATATTAAGCTGAGGGACCAACTAGTGTACAAAAGGGTAAAGTTAGAACACAGATAAAGAAAATAGTGTGGTCTCTATTAATTGAATTCCTACTCTTTATAGCAGGCCAGCAGTGATGAGGCTTCTGTAGGGTTATAGGATGAACAAAAAACCTTGTATGTATTTACAGACACACAAAGCCAAACTCTTTGTGCTCTTGTTTTTAACAAAGAAATGGAAATTCCCTACATGTACAATATGTAGAGTATGAGTTACATGAGCCCTCTGTACAGAAGAACAAACTCTAACCAGTAAAAATTATATTGACACAAAAAAAGTTTGTTATGTTAAAAACAGTATACTCAGAATAATTTTTTTTCTTTATAAAATGTGGGTAAAGTCTGGAAGTATATAATACTAAAAATATTAGTAGTGCTTCTCTCTGGATAGTGAAAGAACTTTTTATTTTCCTCATTTTGGTTATTTGTTCCAGTAAACGTATTTTTTACCCTTCTGGTTAGACAAAATGAAGGCAAAACCTCTTTTCTTTTTCATAAGGATCATGTATTATAATTTGACTCCCTGTATTTCTTCCACATCTACTTCCCTGTGAATACTTTGTTTTATATAAACTGTATTATCCCCCATGACTCTTGCTTGTGAGGAACTTTCCTACCTTTATAGCATCTCATGAAGCATCCATCATTTAAAAAATATCCTCTGATGAGTATTCTTGAAATTTTGCCTGTTCTTTAAGACCTTCCTCGTATCCCAGAGTCTTTATGAATCCCCCTAATATTACCCTTGTGGTAGCTGTTATCTTATTTCCTCTTAATCCCAACTATTCTCAATACCACATTTATGTTGTACTTACATTTTGGTTTATTTACCAGTATAAAGACTCATTAATAAGAAGAATTTTATAATCTTCTGTCTGTTTTTGGTGGCCTTTTGCATGTGCTAGTCCTTCTGCCTGGAATTTCCTTTCTCATCTACAAGATAGTTCTCTCTACACATTCTTCAAGATTTAGCTCAGTTGGCATTTATTCTAGGAAACCTGTCCTAACACACAACAGCATCCCAAGTACTAAATTAGTACTTGTGTGTATTGGGCCCAGAGTGCCCTCTATAGAACCTCATGTGTGACTCTGTTGCTGTATTCAATACTTTGTATTGTAATGGAGTATATATTTATCTGATTTTATTGGGAGTTCTTAAAGTGAGTGAATTTTATGTCAGTTTTCTTCATTGCTAATATAAACAGCCCAGGCTCAATAAACATGCTGGGTAAGGTTTGGGTTTTTGTTTCTGAACTCCCAGATGTTAAATCCTTGTAGGTTCACCTAGGCACTATAAGCACCACTCAAATGTAAGTTCCCTGGAATGTTACATACACAAGGAAAACTCTAGAAGAAATAGTTCTGTTGTATGACATTTAGCAAGATCATTCAACATTACCCATAAGGTTTTTAGGCTCAAATCCCTATGTGGAAGGGAATCTTAACCCTGGGGACCTAAGATATATTTGACTGTGTTGATCAGATAAAATTACTTTTGTTCCTAAGGACTTATTTTGCATAGACTGTTGATGTTTCAGTGTGTTAGACCAGTGCCAGGCTAGATGGATTTCTTGGCCCTCGTTGCATTAAGTTCACATCCTACCGTCAGCTAGAGGAATAGTCTAAAATTTTCTTCACCTTATCCATCATACAGGGCACTGAAAGAACATTGCAGTGTAAAGTCAAGAAATACAGAAATAAGGGCATTTGACTTCTTTAAACTTCCCTCTTATCATATACATTGTAAGCATTTTCCTTGTCATAGTGTATTTTACCTCCATTATCCTAGTTATACATGCCAAAAACTTAGTCATCTTCACATCAACCTCCAAACCTTTGTTTCCAAAATACATCTTCAGTATTACTAATTCTCCCTTACCTCTAGAGCTTACTGCCTCTGTTGTCCAAAAGCATCACTATCTCTTGCTCTGGTATCATTTAGTACTTTCACTGACCTCTAGTTTTACTTTCCTCTCTAATCCATTGTTCACATTGTTGTTGTGGTGTTTTTTTTTTTTTTTTAAACTTGCCACGTTGCGGGGCGCCTGGATGGCTCAAGTCAGCTGACCATCTGCCTTCTGCTCAGGTTACGATCTCAGAGTCCTGAGATCGAGCCCTGCATTAGGCTCCATGCCCAGCAAAGAGTTGGCTTCTCCCTCTCCTTTTCACCCTCCTCCCTCCTAGTGCTCTCTCTCTTTCTCTCTGTCTCACATAAATGAACACAATCTTCACCCCCCCTAGAAAAAACCTTGCCACATTGCTATTGTATTTAAAACATTTATTTACTTCCTTTTACCCTTAAAACTTTTTATTAGATTCAAAGGTCCTTTGATTTTGCCCCTATCATCTCTTGCTGTATCTCTCCTCTTATACTATATTCCAGCCACACTGGCCTTTTTTCAGATCGTCGTTCCATCAAGGAATGGGATGATCGACCTATCATCCTTCTGCTAAAAGGTCAATTTATCTCATATTCCATAATCTGAGTTGCCCCTCCCCCATTTTATTCCTAGCATGTATTGTTATAATATTGTCACAGTTCATATGTGTGATTCTTTGGTTAATTACATTCTCTAAACTTCATGGGGTGAGAGATTGGCTTTGTTCACACTGGGGAGTCCCATTGTCTAGCCTAGTGCCTGGCACATAGTTAAATACTTAATTAAAATTTATTGGATGGATGTACTACCATGCATATGTGTTGAAATTACAGTATTTCTTTTCGAATAATATTTTACTTTGACAGTTTTTGTTTTTGTTTTTGTTTTTGTTTTTTTTAATCAAATATTGAAAAGGGTAGCATTAGCCCTGTTTTGTCAAGCCAGTTGGTTTGGAAGGGCTCACCTAACCAATCCCAGTAACACTATAGAACATTTTAGTGTACTTTATTATTCTTTCTATCCATTACTTATTTATTCATTTGTTCCATTAAGTTATCATGTGCTTCTTGTATGCTGGTTGGTGAAGAAATAGCAACACAAGAAGGAGATAGCATCCCTACTCTTGAGATTCTTAGTCTAGCAGGGGATATGGGCTTGAAACAAATACAATACTAGTTAAGTCATAATTGTGGTAAAGTGCTATTAAAAAGAAAAAATAAGTTACTTTAGAGCAGTGGTTCTCATTTCAGAGCGATTTTGCCCCCCAGGGGACATTTGACAAACTGAAGACATTTCCAGTTGTCACATCTGGAGGGGCAGTACCACTTGCATCTAGAGGGAAGATGCCAGGTGCACAGGACCACTCCACACCAAGGAATCAGAATGATCTAAAATGTCAGTAGTGCCAAGAACCTGAGAAACTCTGCTCTAAAATTGGTGTAATTAGGAATACTTTCGTAAGGAATTGGTATTTAAACAAAAAGACATATAGAAGTTCTTAGATGGGAGACTGAGAGTGGTTTGAATATATAGGCAGAGGGAAGAAAACGTGGAAAGATCTAAAGGTTGAAAGGGAAAAACCTCTTTTTTTGTGTATTAGATAACCTGAAAAAGGAGAGCAGAGAGCGAAGGATACAAAGTTATGTTGGAGAGAGAGGCAGAGGCCCACTTATATAAAGCATTTGGGGTTGTGGATAAAACATCTAGTGGGACATTCAGAGTACATTGTTGCCTTGGTGTGTCTGAGCTCAGAGCCTAGATGATAGATAAAACTTTGAGAGTTCTTTGCAAGGATGGTATTTGAAGTTTTGAATTCATATTAGTATTGGTTTGCCAGGTTGTAATTGTTTTTCTTCTTACAACACTCAATTACCAGAGCAGGTTTGGAAAAGATAGGTTGGTCAGGTTCATTCAGGGTTAGGTTTGGTCAGGGAGGTGTGAAAAACGATTTTGTGGCCAGAGAAATAGCTACTGTGTACTCTGTGGAAACTCAGACCAGGATTGTTATACAAACTAAATGTTGTTGTTTTTTTTTGTTTTGTTTTGTTTTTTTTTTTCTTTTGTTAAAATGCTGATGATACTCCAAAATGAGATTTTTGGTATTTATCATGACAGAAAAATTTGCTATGAATTTCTAACCGTAGACTATGAGAAAATGAGTATTTTCTTCAGTAATTGACTACTCTTGAACCTGATTTTGAGGAGGGGGGGTTAAATTCTGGGGTAGGTGCTATATGTTGAGTGATAAATAAAAGTAAAATTGGTTACTCTCTAACTTTGAATTAGCATTAAATAACAGATTCATCTTAGATAGCTCTCTGTGATTTGTATTAGACGTACAACTGATTCTTTTCTTATAAAGCACAAGGAGGAGAACCAGAATATCTAGAGCAGCCGTCAAGAAGTGATTTCTCAAAGCACTTGAAAGAAGAAACTATTCGAATAATTACCAAGGCATCACATGAGCATGAAGATAAAAGTCCTGAAACAGTTTTGCAGTCGGTAAGAACTTTTCTTTGAGCTCTGGGAGCATAGCCATCTTCATGACATTTCCAGCAGTGTCTGGTAGAGCAGCCTGCATGGGAGTCAGGGGAGACAGGGCCAAGGGCAGAAACTAATGTTAACATGATCAAGGACTGTGCTGTTACCTAACCCTCAGGCTGTAGCTTCCTCAGCTTAAGTTTTTAATGCTGCCTTTTTCTCCCCACTCAAGGATATGTTTATTTGTTTTGAGAGAGAGTGCTACCGTGCCCAAGCAGCATGGGGGGCAGAGGGAAAGAGAGGGAATCCTCAAGCAGACTCCCTGCTGGGCTCAGAGCCCCATTTAGGGCTCAGTCTAGGGTCCTGGGATCATGACCTGAGCCAAAATCAAGAGCTGGCCGCTTAACTGACTGAGGTGCCCGAAAATGCTTCTTTTTTCAAAAAAATTTCTCTATTCCTCTTAGGGAATGATAAAAAATCATAATCATAGTCTAAATTGATCATTTGATTTGGAACTTAAGAGAAGTATAAAATTTAGCATTATTTCTCTTTTTTCCTCACCCCTTCCCTCTATCTTTAGTCTTACTACATTGGAGTAGTTGGGAATATAAGGTAATAATTTTCATTGTCCCATGGAATATGTTTAATAGTAAATACTAGAAGTTCTGGGTTCGAGTATTATTAGCAGGATTAACGTGATCTTGCAAAGTGGTTTATGTGTATTTCAGTAGTGTCCAAACAGAATTGTCCTTATAACCTTCCTGTGTTGTAGCTCTTGAATTGTATGTTTTTATAGCAATAAATTGAGTACATTGGTATTGTACTGTGTTTTCAGTGCATATGACCTTCTGAGAGATGCTATTTCAAGAATTTCATATTACAAAGACATTCACTTGCTGTAGTCATTTTTTTATTAGTAAGCACAAGCAGCTATAATGCAGGTTACTTGATAGCTAATTTTAGTACTTGAAGATTACCTACCTAGAGAACTAAAGGGAACAGGACATACAGCTTTTCTGTTTCTTCTTTTCTTAAGATTTTATTTATTTATTTGAGAGAAAGAGAGATTAAGAGAACAAGTGCGAGGAGGGGCAGAAGGAGAAGCAGACTCCTTGCGGTCTGGGAACCTGATATAGGACTTGACGCCAGGACCCTGGGATCATGACCTGTGCTAAAGGTGCTTAACTACTGAGCCACCCGGGTGCCCAGGACATACATGCAGTTTTCCAGCACAGTTTTCTACTTCGTGAACTTAATCTCAACAATAACCTGCTAATTGCAATGAGGCCTTTAATGTGATAGGACCTTGATTAACCAAAATGTTCAATTAATGAGGTATTCTGTTATGTTTTGATGAGTGAAATAATCAGAATTACTTTTTTTTCTTAAGATTTTATTTATTTGACAGGCAGAGATCACAGGTAGGCAGAGAGGCAGGCAGAGAGAGAGGAAGGGAAGCAGGCTCCCTGCTGAGCAGAGAGCCCGATGTGGGGCTCGATCCCAGGACCCTGGGATCATGACCCGAGCCGAAGGCAGAGGCTTTAACCCACTGAGCCACCCAGGTGCCCCCAGAATTACTTTTTTATTTCACTTCCTATATGAAAATTTTTGATTATATCATTTTACTATAAAAATGTTTTTATATAGTTTTTTTTTATTATTCCAAATTTTGCAAATGTCCTGGAGATTATAAATGAGCTTGAGATGAACCCTTGCTAACTCTATTCTAAAGCATTCCTGGAAAATGCTTCTTGTAATATATCTGAGATGTCTAACTTCTTGGGGTGTGGTAGAAGAAGAAAACTTAGGGAGGTAGAAAGGGTAGAGAAGTAGATGCAACTGCTGGTCTAAAAATGTAATTTGCTTGGCTCTTTGCTAATTAGGAATTTTATTTTTAAAGCCTATGTTATGGTTAATAAGTATCATCCTTTTAACTGTAACCAGAAAGCCAAAGGTATTATTTAGCTTAATATAGAAACATGATTTTAGTTTGTCTAATCATGTATAACATAAATTTACAGAAACCAGCACTTAAATATATTTTATATATAATATTTATATGTATGATATATATATAATATAACTAATTAATATATAATATATAATACGAATATCATAAGCCTATAATCTACTTCACCTTTACTTGAGAAAGGAGGATAACATTGAGAGAATATGATAGACAGCTAGCATAAATGTTTTTCCATTTGGTGCATCTTCTGGAGTAGCACCAACAATAGGCCCGAGTTGTTTGTATAAATGCTGTAACATGTCTAAGAATATGTTAATTGTGGCTGTCTGAAGCAGCCTGTTCTTGGTCTCATGATTAGTTGCTTCGGATCATAATAATGACATGCTGGTTTTTCTCACTTAAAAATATACCTTAGAAACTAAATTATGTATATGAAAGGAGTGTTCAGACTTTGGGATTAGATAGTCCTGGGTTTTTGAATATGGGTTTTACTTCTCACTAGCTATGCAAACTTGAATAAGGTGCTTAATTTTTCTGAACACCAGTTTGCTTTTACATAAAATAGAGATCATTGTGGGATTAAATTATTTTTTTTTAAGGTACCTAGCATGCAGTATAGGTACTAAGCAGTTGTTAGTTTCTTTTTGTTACTTAAATGCAAATCATTTTACAAATATACAATATATTAAGTTCCAACCTTAGCTTAAGAATTTCCCAGAAAGTACAGTCACAGAAACCATAGAGAAATAGTCTCTAAACATATACACAGCTTACTGTTTAGAGGATCTGTTTAATTTTAAATGAAATATTTTAAAATTTGAAAAATACAAAAAGCATACTTGAAGAAAGAATCACATGTACTCCCACTACTCAAAGCTGTAATCATATAATATATTAGTTTTTTTTTTTTTTTTCATTTTATTTTTATGTACAGGTTTGGGATTTCTTTATGTAGCTGAAATACTACTGCATATATGGTTTTGTTTATATATTGCCTTCTCTTCTCTAATCATTTAACATGTGACATGACCATTTCCCCATGTTGAAAATTCTCTGAAAAACTTTAATGGTTGAGTGTTAATTCCACTGAGTGATTAAATTGTTATTTACCTCCCTCACTGTGTATTTGTTTCTACCTTTATATTATTATAAATAGGCCATTAGAAATGAAATATTCTCCATATTTCAGTTCATTTCTTTAGAATAGATTCCCCCTAGTTGAATTACTGGGTTGAAAGGTAGGGGGCCGTTACTACAACATGGTTGTAGTTATATAGCTTTCTAGTCACCCTTTCATGAAAAACTACTTTTTAAAGCAATCCACTTAATGGATTTCAGGCCATTAATAAGAATATTTGTATTTTAATTCTTTTGGGAATGTTTATTAACTGAAACACTTACTAACTCCTTTCAAGTTTAGCTTTTGTTGAGGTGTTTATGTAAAAGGGCCTGACAATATTAGAAAAAAGATAAATACACCTGTACTTTCCTTTATTGAGCCCTCAAATTCCCTATATGGAAATTTTTTTTTTTAAATTTATTTATTTGTCAGAGAGAGAGGAGTGAGAGTGAGCACAGGCAGACAGAGTGGCAGGCAGAGGCAGAGGGAGAAGCAGGCTCCCTGCCAAGCAAGGAGCCCGATACGGGACTCGATCCCAGGATACCGGGATCATGACTTGAGCTGAAGGCAGCTGCTTAACCAACTGAGCCACCCAGGCGTCCCCCCTATATGGAAAATTTTTACCTTAGGATATCTAATTAGACTTGAATAATACAACAGGATTATTATATTCACCAAAGTTTCTTTGGTTTCTCAGTTTGCATGTATATAACTTACCAGTATTATGCTGTAGAAACTCTTCTGTGGTAACTGAAAATGTTTATTAAACATTATTTTTTCCTAAGTGCAACTTTTTTTTCCAAAACCCATATATTGTTTTATAAGGATCAATATACTAATACTGATCAGTTTCATAGTTGCTACTTGACTTAAATTTATATTCTCTCTTCTTAAGATAATATTGCTTTAGATTGATTTTTTTTAAAAGATTTTATTTATTTATTTGACAGAGAGATCACAAGCAGGCAGAGAGGCAGGCAGAGAGAGAGGAGGAAGCAGGCTCCCTGCTGAGCAGAGAGCCGGATGCGGGGCTCGATCCCAGGATTCGGAGATCATGACCTGAGCCGAAGGCAGCGGCTTAACCCACTGAGCCACCCAGGCGCCCCTGCTTTAGATTGATTTGATTATGAGAAGTGATTGACCACAAAGTCTAGACAGATCTCCTAATTTACCTGATCAAATTTCACTGTTGTGGTTAGAGACCCAGCATAATTTTTCTTCTTTCATAAGCATATCTCTCTAGGTATGTATGCTAGTCATATTGAGTTATTCTATTCAAATAAAAACACTTTAAAGTAGTATAATATTATTGTAATACTGGTAATACTTGTCATTATAGAACAACTATTATATATGAAGTATTGGATTAGCTTATTTCTCATGATCACAACAACCTTGCAGGTTGGTTATTTCCTCTTGAAAAGTTGAGGACTCAAAATAAGGAAACCTTTTCTAAATATGTTATGCTTAGAATAGTATTTCTTTTAGAAGGGGCAGTGTCAGTCTTGGCCATTAGTTTTGCTTTATTGTTTAAACTCTTTTTGCATATATACTTCTGGAAAGTCATAAAATGTTTTCATCCCTAGAATTTACTTACATTTCAAATGAAATAAAACCCCTTTAATTGCTTTTATTAAAATTTTGTTTATGTCAAAACTAAAGTTTATCTTTTGCTTCAGAAAACTAAATATGCAAACTGAAATTACTTAAGCTGCTTTCAAGCACCTTAAGTACTTGGGAAATTTGTTTATAGATATATAGTGAATATTCTAATTACAAATTTATTTAGTAACATAAGATCTTTTTGAAATCTGGACAGTATTTTTGGATGAACCATATTAGTATCTTTGAGTGGACTTTTCTGGATTTTATACTATCTTCTACTCTATTAGTGTGGAATTTGTTACCAAAGAAAAGGATGGAAAGAAAAAAATCTGATTGATTCAGTTAAAAAGAGATGTCACTTCCCAGCATCTTTTTCACAAGCAAGAATTCATCAGACACACATATAAATACATCGTACAGTGCATCATACAAGACTCTTATAGGCTATACAGAGTGAGCTAAACACAATAGACTGTGGATATAAGTGGGATATAGTATTAATTCTTAGGAAGGATAGAAAAGTAAAACCATAAAAAGAAAACCTACAAACTCTCATGGGTTCAGAGGAGGTCATGTCTTGTTTTGATGGAGTTGTCAAGAAAGGATTTATAGAATTACTAGAATTAAAAAAAAAAAATAAAAACCTTAGCTGTAATTTATAGACAGCAGTAGGAAATATAACTATCAGTATTTATTATTTTTAAGGATTTGGTATCCAAAATGCTTTGTAGAAAAAAAAAAATTTTAGTGGTTGAGTTGTAAAAGGAAATTTACATATCTTACGTTACTAGTTAATTAAGGCATTCACTTCTAATGTTGGTTTTGGGTGGTTTCATCTCATACTAAGCAAGTATAGATATTTTTTAAAAACTCAGGAATCTCAGCCCTTTTTACTTGATATTCCATTTTTCTCTTTTCTAATGTTCCTACTAATAATTTTTTTTCTGCAGAAACCTGAAAATACCACAAGCCAACCACCTTCTAACCAGCAAGTTGTAGAGGTGGCGATTCCTCATGTAGGGAAATTCATGATTGAGTCAAAGGAGGGGGGTTATGATGACGAGGTACCTTTATTGTAGACCTCTGCACTGTTCCTGCTTACCTGTGCCTGTTTAATACACGTACTTTGGGCCTGCATGCACCTTCACATTTATGTGTATTGCTGCATTAACATATAGCTTGGCCACCCATGGTCTGAAATTACCTTACCAACTGCTTTTACAGAACTTTGAATTTCAAATGAAAATTTAAGTAGAAAGCTTATGGAATTTGTCAAAAGAATAATTTAATGTTTCTAGAGTTAATTCTTTTATGTAGACATATGATCAGTTTTTTCTAGGTTGATAGATTACAATAAGGTTTGTTTAGTTAAGTAGCAAAGACTTTGAACTTTTAAAAATAATTTTTTCCTGTTTTACTTGAATTCTGTATTATCATAATTCGCCTACTATTTCCTGCCGCAAATCCTACAGCCTGATTGCAATTAGATGGTGGATATTTTTGCTTCTGCAACCTCCATGTGAATGTGAATTGAGTGATTCATTATTATCGAATGCCTTCCAGTGCTTTATACATTGTTCTTGAGAATCCAGATGAAAATGTGCTATTGTCCTTGTCCCATCAGATCCCCCCATTTTTCTCACTTTTTTCTTAAGACTCTTACATTTGATCTTTCTTGTATTTGAGGCCAGGGCCAGTAAAGCTGTTTCTGAATAGTATTGAAGACCTTGAATTCTATTATTTGTTAGTTTTTACTGGCATGGATGAGAATTTAATATATATCAAATAGTTTTTCCAAGCAACGTTTTTTCAGACTTACTTTGAAGTTACAATTAAGCGATTATGTAAGAGTTAATCACTGAAACCAGCAGTGTCACAAAGACATGAAGATTACTGTGCCAGTGTAAGAAAGCATTGGCCATAAGGAGAAAAAGAAGCTGGTTTATGAGATAGAAACTGGTCAGATGAATTTTCTGAAGCAGGTATTAGGTATATTGTGACTCTTAGTGTGTAATCAAATAGGTTCAGTGAATCAGAGGTGTTGGATGCAATCTCTTGATTGCTCTAATACCAAGCTTCATAGTACTCTGAGTTATTTCATTTTGCAGGTATTTTAGAATGTGAACAGCTAAGAGTGATAAGCTATTTCAGAAACAAAGAAATGCTTAAGTATGTAATACTTAATAGCAGTGCATTGTTCCAGTTAACTATTTCATTACCATGTTGCTGCTTGAAAATTACAGAAACTGCCATGTTTTTAGTAAAAATGTTAATTTATTGACCAAGTACCTGAGAGCTTGTTTTGGGGTAAGCCTTGTGGCATTTTAAAATTTAGAATTATGATTAATCATTTAATGCTGTCTTTTGTGTAAGTGCTTATGCTGTTGGCAGAGATGCATTTGGCTTTGTTTTTGTAACTGATTGGAGTGACAGTTTAACCGTGCATGTACCTGGGAACTTTAAGTCATGCGGATACAGGGCTGCAGCTCCCAGATGTTCAGGTCGTACTGTTGTGTAAGGGTGCCCAGCCAGCAGGGCAAAATGGAGGTGAAATTGAGCTCCTGCTGAGCTCCTCAAACCTTAAAGAGGCACTTTTTTTAAATAAAAAGAGTGTTGCTTGTTCTAGGTGGTTCTCAGAGAGCAACGCTTTTTGATTGTTTGTCAAGAAGGAGGTGCCTTTTTGGAATTCTTCAGTTCAGAAGAGGGTGGTTGCCTTTTTGCAGTTTGCACAAAGGTACCATCTAGAGCTAGCTGTGGCCCTGTATGGATGATTTCGAAAGATACTTATATGCATATTGAACCGTATCTGCTATAAAATAGGCAATGGTTAATTTACAAGTAGTGAAAAACAAAGGACTTTTAACTTGCATGTCAAGATATTATTTTGGTTTTTGATACTTTTTTATGTTAACCATTCAAAAACTCTTACTTTGAATTCCTTGTGGCAGATCATGATGACACCGAACATGCAAGGTATTATCATGGCGATAGGTAAATCCAGGAATGTATATGACAGGTGTGGCCCTGAAGCAGGGTTCTTTAAGGTACAATTAACATTTTCATTTAATTTTTTAATGTTTTTAAATGAACTTCTTAAAATATTTTATTTCCTTGAATTAAATTTTGTTTCCTATATAATTTTTCTTTTCCTATCTTAGCCATGGCCACCTGATGTTCTAAGGGTTTCTTTTATGCATGAATCTAAGAGTGATTTTTTTGTTGTTTTATTTTATTTTGTTTTGGTAACCAGATAATTCAACAAAAAACAAAGCATTTTACCTGAGTTACCCTAATAGTTCACCTTTGGGTTGTTAGCAAAAATTTGAATTATGTTTTTATTTGAAGGGAATAAAAGGTATTGATGAGTGAAAATAGAAACTGAGTAATTGCTTCTGGTATAATTTGTTTTCTTCTCATTGGTAATACTATTTGTCTGTATTACAGTATTTTTTTTCATTATTTTTTTTAATTTATTTATTTGTTTGACAGAGAGATAGAGAGCACAAGTAGGCAGAGTGGCAGGCGGAGGGAGAGGGAGAAGCAGGCTTTCTGCTGAGCAGGGAGCCTGACGAGGGGCTTGATCCCAGGACCCTGGGATCATGACCTGAGCTGAAGGCAGCCACTTAACTGACTGAGCCACCAAGCACCCAGTATTACCATATATATATGTACATATATATATATATATATTTTTTTAATTTCACCATCATTTGATTTTAAACCGCTTTCTTCACTTGGTTGTTTCAAGAATGATTTGTTCATTTATTTTTATGTTTCTTATTCATTTAATGTTTTCTCCTGAATTTTTAATATCCTAGTCATTTCAAGAAATGTGAGACCATCAAGCAATTGCATTATTCCATGACCAAATCTCTTCCCCTCTAATGATGTGAAAATATTGGGGTTTGGAAGCAAACTGTCAAGAAAGAATTCTTGAGACGTCTTCGTGCAGAAAGGTGGTTTTATTAAAGCACAGGGACAGGACCTGGGGACAGGAAGAGCTGCACTGGGGTTATGAGGGGTGGCTTTCAAATTGGGAAGGAGTTAGGGATAGCATAAATCTCTAAGGAATTTAGAAGCAAGGTTTCCAGGACCTTGAGGGGCTAGCTGTTGTTAGGAAAAGGTCATTTATCACCATCTAGTAAGATCTTAGTCATGAGATCCTTCAGATGAGTATCAGTGGGCTATAGGCTTAGTGTATGATTGCTAACATATATCTTGGTGGGGGGTAGGGGTTAGAGATGAAGTTTCCAAAGGGATTTTTATATATTAAAGGAGACTTACAGGATCCTGGAGATCAGGCTAATGTGAAGATAAGATAACACCCTTAGCACGGTGTTAACATCAAGGCGGTTGAGTTCTAGAGGAAGGTCACAAGCTCCTTGTCTCAAATGCTTGTCAATGAGTGGGCTTTAAGTTGTAGGGAAATTTAATTTTTTTTTTCTTTTGCTTTTATTCTCCACATATCTTATACCAGATCTTTACAATATTTTAATTACAATATATTGATCTTACATTTTTGAAAGATGAAAGCACTGTATGGTTTGCCTTTTTATTTTGACTTACCAAAAACTTCAAGTTGTTTTGGCTTCTCACCCCTTTTAGTGTTTTTTTTTTCCTAAAAAAACAGAAAGGCTTTACTGAGATACAGTTCACTACAGTAAACTATGCTTCCTTTCTTGACCTTAAAAATCTCAAACTTTCCCTTAATTTTCTATACCCTGCCTTCATCCAACTCAGTCTTCAAAAAGCTGCTTATTTTCACTATTTCTTTCATTCTTTAGTACCAAAAAAGGGCTTGTGCATAGTAGCCTTATAATAGTAAACACTTTTGAACTTGTTAGAGTGATTGGCCATGGCCATCTTGGTGTGCCCAAGACTAAGGAGTTTTCTGGAATATAGGATTTTAAGTGTTAAACAAACAGATCCCAGGATGAGTTATCACCCTATTAAGTAAGAAAGGTTTAAAAACTGCTGTTATTGAAAAAAAAACCCACAAAACTTTGTTTAAAAATTCAATTTATTTCCAGGTGGCCTACATTTTCTTTTCTTAAAATACACTGAATGTATGTCTTCTGAAGTTTTCATGCATTCTTGTGGGAAAAGTATCTGTCATTTAGAGTAACACTGTCATGTCTTTTTTCCAAGTTGGATATCTTTATGGTGAATTGGGAATTTCACATTTTTTAGATTGATGCCTGCCTATATTGTAAAAAGCCAGCTAATTAGATACATTACAAACAACAGTACACCCTACCCCCACCTCCGCTGTGGTAACAGTTTCCGGTTATTTTATCTAATCCTCTTGGCATGAATTCCATATCTTTAAGTAAACACAGAATGCTTAAGTTTTTGTGATTCTTGGTTTACACATTTCCTGTTGAATTCCCAACTCAGGGATATGAACAATGAGCTCTCCTTCTCCTGTGCCTGTTCCCCCTATCCTATAGTTCCCACCCTTCCATCTTTCCATCTGTCTGCACACACATACACACACACTCACACACACACACACACACACGTGTAAAATTTGTCATTTGGATTAAAACAGAATTCTCAGTTTGTATTATTATTTCTATGTATGCTACTCAGGATTGAGCTGAGTCATAAACATTACTTTGACCTTTTACCCCCCTCAGCTTTCGTTTTCCTTGGAGTTGTTTTATTTTTCGGTTTTCTTCATGTATTACTGATGTGCTTCTAAACTCAGTTTAGAGAGTTTAAAAGATTTAAACAACAGAATGGGAGATTTAAACAAAATCTTTGTTTAAAAGATTTTTAAATAAAATCTTTTTAAATCTAAAAACAAAATCTTTGTTTAAATCTCCCACATTCTGTTGTCAGTTTTAAATCTCCCACATTCTGGTGTCAGTTTTACCTTCTTGGGGAAATTTATTTTGGAATAGATCTCTTCTGGAATACACATCTTCTGTAAGTCTGTTATTCCAGAGCTTTGTAACCTGTTTCATTCTGCACTGATTTTCTTTTACCCCCAGTGTATAACTAATACCTTGGGATCTTTATTCACCATTACCTAGGATGTCCTGTGTGACTTATCTTTTATATATTTTCCATATTTCATATCTTTTTTCTTTTTCAGTTTACCCTCTGATTTTGAGACAGCAGCAAATCTCTGAAGCTTATATCCATCTATATTTATTTTTACCTATCTGTAATTGAGAGGTGTGTGTGTATGTATTTGTATGTGTATATGTATATATGTGTATATATGTATATATATGCACACATACATACATACAAACACACATATAAAATCTTATGTAAATATCAGTTTATCATTAATGTGTTTTCTGGTATAGGTAAATGATTAGCATTTGGAAAATTCTAGCTGATAATACATAATTTTTAAAAATTTGTCATTTAAAAAATTTTTAAAAATTTAAAAACGGTAGTAATAGGTACACAATGCAATCATTCAGTAATATATAGGTGTCTAAATTAAAACTAATAATGGCAGTCTCTGCCACTGCTGTGTAACCACTGTGATCACTGTGTAACCTTTCTGATTTCTTCCTTTTGTTTGTGCAATCATGCATATATAGGGAATTTTTTTTCATTTTTACATTTTACTATTTATATTATTTTGTAACATATCACTCAGAAATATATTGAGGGCATTCTTAAAATAAAGGCAGTATATCTACCACATTATCTTTTCTACCTGCATTTAGTTTTCCATAGTATAGATGTGTATTTTCATTTATTATATATTACACTCTTTTTAAAAAAAGATTTATTTATTTATTTGACACAGAGAGAGAGGCAGTGAGAGAGGGAACAGAAGCAAGGGGAGTGGGAGTGGGAGAGGGAGAAGCAGGCTTCCCACTGAACAAGGAGCCTGATGTGGGCCTTGATCCAGGACCACAACCAGAGCCAAAGGCAGAGAGAGGCCTAACGACTGAGCCACCCAGATGCCCCTATATTACACTCATTATGGACATATGCACTGTTTTTTCCATCTGTCATTTCTGTTTGAGTTAGTTTATTGTACCTTTATTTCATAAAGGAGTTTTAAAAACACTGCTTTCAAATCTTTCTCTCCTTTCTGGATTCTGGAGTTTCATTGCTATACAAAAAGTCTTCTTTGACCCAAGGTATTATAAGTTTTCTGTAGTAGTTTCTTAAAGCACTTTTCTTAGCAAATTTTTATTTTTATGAATTCAGATGTACACACTCTTTACTCAGTAGCATTCTATTTGGGTTTTCTACATTCTCTATTAATAAAAAATTATTGTATTTTTCTTTTTTCTGCTATCTTCATCAGGTTTGATCTTATGCTTTTGTTAGCTTTAGTAAGTGAATTTGAAAGCTTTTTTTTTTTTTTTTTAATATACAGTGGTGTAGTTTACATAGGAATTGTCTATTCCATAAAAGTAAGTTAGAACTTGTAAAAACCATATGAGCCTAGGCCCCTTTTTTGGTTATAGATTTTTTTTTGGTAGGTTTTTTTTTTTTTTTTTGGTTGTTGTTGTTCCTTCTACAGTGATTGGCCTATTTAAACATTTTTTTGGGTTTTTTTTGGCAATTGACTTTAATCATTGTCAACATTCAGAATATATATACAAAACAGTAACTAACATGATAGCTGCTTCTGTCTTACTGTTTCCCTAAATTAGACATAGTATACTGACAATTTTTATTTTTAGTATTTATTTTATTATATAGAAAATATATATAAAACACAGTAACTAACATATGATAGCTGTTTCTCTTACTGTTTCCCTAAATTAGATATAGTATATTTATAATTTTTATTTTTAATATTTGTTATTATACATAATTATATGTAATTATAGTATAATATAATATAGATACATCTATATCTCTTCTGTCCCATTACCAAAAAATATCTTTAGTGGTTTATTTTGTATTAGCTTTTTGGTTATGAGAAGTTTTTCAACTCTCTGCCTGTTTCTGAAAATGGACTTCCATATGTATTATGGTTAGATCAGTTTTTAAAATGTTATATATGTTTGCTGGTGGTAAACCATGTGATGAATGTTGGTTTTTACTATAAAAAGATAAATTGGAGAATGAAACTTATATCTGGGTAAGTGGACTTGCTAAGGTTTAACCTCTTTATTAGGGAGAATCATCAATTCACTCTCAGATACAATATTAACCACAGGCCCTCGCACATGGGGGTCTGCTCCCTATAAACACGCAGTATGAGTGTTAATAGGCAGGCAGAGCTGGAAGAATAAGCGAGGAAAGATGCTTACCTGCGTTCTTTTCCCAGTTGATGATGCTATGGTCAGTTTCCACTGTTAACAGAAAATTCCCAAATTCTAGTGGTTTAAAGAGAGAAGCTTTTGTCATGTAAAGATGAAATTTGGAGTAAGGCAGTATAAGACTGCTATGACGAGCAAATATAAAAGCTAGAAGGAAAGTATTCACAAAGTACTTGTTACTTGTATGTTTATATACAGTGGTGGCAGTGGGAGGGTCATACCATAATTATAATCATGGGATTTGTATACTTTATTTACTTTGAAAGACATTAAAATGTTTTCGTGTGTTTTTTGTTTGTTTGTTTGCTTTTGTTTTTGTTTGGGGGGGGAGGGGCCTATACCTATTAAAGTGTCCTTAGGATTTTAATGAAGTATGAACACTTCTGTGTTCATGAGACTTCTTCTTGGTGGTCCAGCAGTTGTTCCTAGTTGACATAACTTTATCACTTTTTTTGGACTTTTAAAATGCCTTTAAAAAAAAAAAGATTTTATTTATTTGACACAGAGAGAGAGATCACAAGTAGGCAGAGAGGCAGGCAGAGAGAGGGGGAAGCAGGCTCCCCGCTGAGCAGAGAGCCAGATGTGGGGCTCCATCCCAGGATCCTGGGATCATGACCTGAGCTGAAGGCAGAGGCTTAACCCACTGAGCCACCCAGGTGCCCCTAAAATGCCTATTTTTATTATGCTTTTGTTTATTCAAAAGTTGTAAAAGTATATTTATGACAGCATAAAACATGCCAAACAGTACAGCCCATGAATGAGCAGCTCCATCAGCGACCAGTGTGAACATGTCCATGTAACTCCCAGTTGGGCCTGGAACATATGGTACTTCAGAAGCTACGCTTGTTTCTCCTTCCTGTCACTTACTTCATTCTTCCACCACCCAAAAGAAGACGTTCACTGGACCTCTAACAACATAAGAAAGTGTTCTTATATTTTATACACTTGGAATCTTTCACTACAGGTCCTTGTTTTGTCTGGCTGCTTTTACTCAACATGTTTGGAGCTTTAGCTGTGTTATTGAACATAGTTGTAGTTCATTCTCAAGGTATTCCATTGTGACTATCCCATTCCCTTGATGGACATATCAAGACAAGTTTATTACTGCTGATATCCGGGCACTGTCCTCAATCGAATGTATGTTTTGTAATTTTACTTTATTAATGGTCTTATACCTTTCTTGTTTAATTTATTCCTATACGTATAAAAAAAAGTTTGTTTTTATGAATTGAGGCACTTACTCCTACTTATTCTACCAAGTTACAGGTAGGGTAGGTAGTGGGAGAGCTAATTAATTTATTTTTTATTTTTTAAATTTTTATTTATTTATATTGAATCCAGTTACCTTATTTGGGCTCTTTTTTTTTAGTTGATTCATGTCATTATTTCAGTACACTGGCTCTGAATAATTATCTCATAATTGGAATAATTTCCATCATACTTGTTATTTCATTTCTGCTTTTATTATGTTAACTAGACTTCAGAATATAGTTAAATATGAAAATAATTTTAATGGCTGTGTCTCTAGTGTTCTATTTTCAAGTATGATGTATAGTATTTTTTTATAGATTTCCCTTTACAATTTTAAAAACACTTTCTCAAATGCATAGTTAAAAGAGAGTTTCTTCTGAAAGATTGTAGTCTTTAAACCTTAGAATGTAAAGATTTTAACATTGTACCCCCCTTTTTTAAACATTATAAATACTGTTTCTAAATATTCTTTTTGTACACAATGTAGTTTATCAAAAATGGATGAGTGTTGGCATCTGTGTTCATAGATAATTTGATCTCCAGTTTCCTTTTTTATATTTGTCAATATTTTATATTCAGATTATGCTGGCCATGTGTAATCATTAAGGAGGCTTTTCCCTTTTCTCAGACTTTGGAGTAGTGTAGATAGAGAAATTATTTGGTCCTTGAAGACTTAACATAACCATACAGCTCTAAAACAAAGTGGGCCTGATTCCATTATTGGGTACAGATCTTGAGCAACCTTTTCAGTTCTTCTGTAACTTCACTGGGTCTCTTCAAAGACTTGGTAATTTTTGTACCTTTTAAAGAAATTCTGGTAATTTGTATTTTCCTTGATGATCATCTGTTTAATTAAAAACTTGTAGTTTATTGGCATAAAGTTATATGTATTATTTTTTAAACAAATTGTAAAGCTTTTTTTAATTTATTTTATTTATTTTTGTCACCTTTCTGTTATGTGGTGGTGAGTTTTCTCCCATATGTTGGTTTTCCATCAGCTTTTTGGAAAGAAAAACTTTGGGCCTTTTTTATCTAATTGCCACATTATTTTATTTTTCTACCTTCAGTTTATTTTCTTTCCTCTCCTCTTCTTTCCCCTAGCTTCTTGAAATGCACTTTTTTTTTTTTTTGGTTTTTTAAAATTAAATTTAATTTTATTTAAATTCAGTTAATTAACATGTAGTGCATTATTAGTTTCAGAGGTAAGAGGTCAGTGATTCACCAGTTACATATAACACCCAGTGCTCATTCCATCACGTGCCCTCCTTAATGCCCATCCAGATGGCCAACAGACACATGAAAAAGTGCTCCATATCACTCGGCATCAGGGAAATACAAATCAAAACCACAATGAGATACCACCTCACACCAGTCAGAATGGCTAAAATTAACAAGTCCGGAAATGACAGATGCTGGCGAGGATGTGGAGAAAGGGGAACCCTCCTACACTGTTGGTGGGAATGTAAGCTGGTGCAACCACTCTGGAAAACAGCATGGAGGTTCCTCAAAATGTTGAAAATAGAACTACCCTATGACCCAGCAATTGCACTGCTGGGTATTTACCCTAAAGAGACAAACGTAGTGATCCGAAGGGGCACGTGCACCCGAATGTTTATAGCAGCAATGTCTACAATAGCCAAACTATGGAAAGAACCTAGATGTCCATCAACAGACGAATGGATAAAGAAGAAGTGGTATATATATACAATGGAATACTATGCAGCCATCAAAAGAAATGAAATCTTGCCATTTGTGACAACGTGGATGGAACTAGAGGGTATCATGCTTAGCGAAATAAGTCAATCAGAGAAAGACAACTATCATATGATCTCCTTGAAATGCACTTTTTATCTACTGGTTAAATTGGAAGTTTCCTATGTCTTTAGGTTTTGATATCTTATGATCCCAATTTTAATATGATTTTGATTCTTTTGGCCCAAGAATAATTTAAGACAGTATTATTTTAATTCCTAAGAGTTTAGTTTGGGAGTTGTCTTTATTTTTAATTCCTGTATGTATTGCACTGTTTTCAAATCATATTGCTTATATGATGACAATCCCCTGGGATTTGAAGTAGGTTTTCTTCTGTCTTTTGGTACACTGCCAGTTTTTTTTTTTTTCAATAGCTTATAAACATTTAATTTATATGCACACTCACACATATATACACACTCTCTGTGAAGTCAACAAATCTTATTTCAGAGATAAGAGCATTAAGACTTGGAGAAGTTTGTGACTTAATTTATATCACAATTAACAAATAGTATACCTCGCTCTCTGATTCTTAGTCTGATTTTCCCTTGGACCTTTCTGTCTCCAGAATATATTGTATGTTTATATATTTGGTATCTTCTGTCTTATGTATATAGTTATAGCAAAATAAAGTCTTAAAATTATACATTTAGAATATGATTTTGTATTATGATTTGGAAAGGTAGAAAAAGTCTAGGTACAATCATTTGGATCTTTGCAACTGAAGATTTCAAAAGAGAAAGAAACTAGTCTTATTAAATGGGTCATCTACAGATAGATGGGGAACAGACAAGAAAGGACATCATGTATTAGGAGAACTTTAGGAACAAGGGCACGAGTGCATCTGTGGGGAGACAAGCCTGACCTAAGTGGAAGGAAGTCTTTGTTGAAGAGTCATAGGAAGTAAGACAGAATAGGTAACTTTGGACCTGAATAGTAGGACCATGTTAAAGGTCTGGTGAAAGAGACTTTTAAAAATGAATTACAAAGCAGTTCCATCACCTACCTGATGGCTAGTATTATATTTCATTCTGTAAATGTTTGGTGGTTTCTTTGCACTATCTGTGGCAGTTAACTTAAATAATTACCTTCATAGGCAGCCAGAGTATGGAAAGGACAAACACAATTCTGGGGCAAGATTCTGAGGAAGTTGTATGAATTAACTGACAAATCAGCAGTGTTAACTTTGCTTGTAATGATAGTGAAGAACTCGGCTAGATATAGTGGCATGGAACATCTGTTGAAATTTTGAAGGAATAGATATGATTGCAGTATATTTTAAACATCAGAGAACTTTTTTAGAAGGACGTTCATAAATAAAAATAATCAATTATAAAAAAACAATTTGTGCTGGTGAAAACATACTTTTTATGTGTTTGAAAAATCGCTTGTAGAAATTTAAATGTGCATTTTTACCTCTACTTGTTTAAATATAGATTTTAACTTTGGCATTTACTTGTGCAAATTGGGAGAATCTTAAATAGAACAAAATTAAGGGATAAACATAATTTTAGAATAAAAGAGGGATATGTATTCCAGTTTGCTAATAGAAACCTCTTTGCTCTTTAAGAAAAATATACAATCTCTCTTTTGAATGTAGGCAAAAAAAATATGTAACCATTTAGTGTTATAATTTCTTATCTCTAAACCTACAGTATTACTTTAAGAGGTTCAATATGAATTTATTTTATTTTGGTCATACTAATTTTGGCCAAGAGCATGATACCTTGAAATATTTAAATATTCAAAAGAACTTGGAATAGTTTATGACAGTCATTGCCTGAAGACCATAATAAGGAAGAACAGTTACTGATTTTTTTTGTTTTATATTCTCAAATTTAGTATAGTTTGGTTATTAAATGAATATGTGCGCCTTTTTTTTTTTCAAATTGGGAAAATGGGAGGATTTTAGAGTTCTAAGCAAAGCTTATGTATGCTAATTAGGTATACATTGAAGTGAGCCTTAATATGATCCTACATGTCAAAATATAGTTTTCATGGCTATTTTTAACCACAGCATGTATGACCGAAAAAGGAGAACTCAATTTATTTTAGCTATAAGGTAATAATTCTGTTTATAGTGCTAAGTTATATAGAAAGGACTTACTAGTCTTCCCTTTAATGAAATATAAGAATATATAATAGAATGTTTCATTTAGTGTTTGTCAGTTACATTTTCTCCCTTCTATAAAATATATCATAGTATTTGTTTGGCCAGGAATTGCTTAAGAAAGGGATACTTCTTAAAAAAATAAAAACAAACAAAAAAAACTTTCTAATAGAATTGATTTTTTGTAACTTATTTTGCTTGTGGCCCCCAAATTTTTATTGTTAATAGAGCTAGGATTTAGATATAAGTCCAGTATAAATGATTATTATGAAAAGTATTTTTAATCATATAGGTTATTTGTATACAGCAGTATTTGATAGATAACCCTACATTTATCTCTTTATGAGCCAATATTTTCCAAATGGTTTGCTCATATGTAAAAACATGTATCAGTATTGTTTCCTGTTATAATTAGTTATAAATTCTGAGGTGTCCTGTTTATAAAGAAAAAGGAAGTTCAAGCATAAGGTGATAATAATGATAATATTAATTAATTCTTACACATACAAAATTCAAATATTTTTAAAGCAACAAAGGATTCATTCTGTGATCCCTACAGTCTCAGGACTTATTTAGACTCTTTTAAAAGGTAATTACAGTGGTATTATTATGCATATAAGAGCTAGCTTTTCTTTCAAATATGGGTATTCTAGGAAGCTGAATTTCAACTCTAAAATTTGGAATATTCAAAATATACATGAAACTGATACTGGAAAGCATAGGTTAAGAGGTTTCTCAGTCTTAGGATACTTCTGAGTAGACTGACCAGACTGATAAGTTTTACAAAATTATTCACATAGTACGCTTAGGTCTGTTGTTTAGTTTACTACTTCTCTACATGAAAACAAAAAACACTACAGTAAAGGGATGAGGAAGTGCACATATGGTCAGTTTTAGAAAATCCTTTTAAACTGTGGAATATGGGGCAGTATTTTTAGATGTACTACCTTGTTTGTAATACTTTAAAAGAAAAAAATGTATTTGAACACAAGAATAATTAAAGCTGTAATATCGAAGGATTTTAATTATTATAATTAACCAAAATTGACATTTTGTTACATTTTCTAGGCAATTAAGTTGGAGTATTCAAGATTGGTTAAGTTGGCCCAAGAAGATACCCCACCAGAAACAGACTATCGTTTACATCATGTAGTGGTCTATTTTATCCAGAACCAAGCACCAAAGAAAATCATTGAGAAAACATTGCTAGAACAATTTGGAGATAGGAATTTGAGTTTTGATGAAAGGTAATTTAAAAATGTGAAATAATGAACTCATATGCTCAAATTGTCTTTTTAAAATAGCTTTCTTTGCAGTTTTTTTTAACCTAGACGAAGACAGTAAATAGAGTACAAAACTTGACTTCACTTAATTTGTACAGTTGCTTTGTGATTTTCTTGGAGTTTATAGTCATGACCTTTAAAAGTTTGAGCAATTATTTATTGCTTTAGTGTGTGTAATTATTGACCAAGGTACTGAGCTAAGCAATATAAAGATGCACGAAAGAATATAATATAATCACTGCCCTTTGGGAACTCAGTATTTTAGAGAAATAAAAAATTTCTCAATCTCTGCACTACTGTATATTTGAGTCAGATAGTTCTTTATTGTGGGGGTATCCTATAACGTATAGGGTATTTGGCAGTGTTCCTGACCTCTACCTGCTAAATGATGGTAGCACCTCCCACAAGCGGTGACAACCCAAAGTGTCTCCAGGTATTGCCAAATAATCCCTTGAGGAGCAAAATTACCTTGTTTGGGAATCTCTAGAGAAAAGTATTTAATTGTAGACACAAATAAAATAGTTTAATACCCTCTGATATCAAGAGAAGTCTTAAAATGGTTGAATTACAGTTCATCCTTGAACAGTGTGGAGATTAGGGACATTGACTCTCCGTGCAATCAAAAATCTGCACATAAAGTGTATAATTTTGGACTCCCCCAGAACCTAACCGCTAATAAACTCCTGTTGACTGGAAGCCTCTGATAACGTAAAGTCGATAAATACATATTTTGTATGTTATATATATTACATACTGTATTCTTACAATAAAGTAAGCTGAAGAAAGGAAAATGTTACTAAAATCATAAGGAAAAACATAATACTGTAAAAAAAAAAATCTGTGTGTAAGTGTACCCTCAAAACCCATGTTGTTAAAGGATCTACTGTATTTTGGTTTACCCAAAAATGTTTTCCTATAGAAATTTGTATAAAATCCCTAGAATTTTTTTTTTTAGTAATATTAGAAAATTAAAATATAATCTAGTTAGAATGAATTCCATTAAAGCAATTTAGGCCTTGGGTAAAGATCCAAGTATTGGATGTTATTTTTAGAATACAGAAGCATTTATGTTATCTTGGAGTTCATTGTAGTCCATTTTAATCCTGAAATAAATGATTATCTCTTCATGAATATCTCAAAATTAAAAATATGTATAGCAGAGGAGAGTATGTGGAAAACAAAGCATTCAGGATTAAATTCCTGCTTTACCATGTGTCTGCTGTGAAATTTCAGATTAAGTGAAATAATACAAGTAAATGGCTTCAACAGTATTTGATAGACAACACAGTGCTCAGTGACTGTTAGCTATAACTATTTTACTAGTAGTAGTGGGAGCATCACTTATTTAACATATAACCCCACCACAAATTACTCAGAAATATGACTGATTATGATTCTTACTATTTGGGTTGTTGGTACACCATGTTCCAATGAATATGGAGAAAATATTGGTGGGGTAATCACACTGACTTCTCACTCTTTTGCAGTTTTTGTCCTGGGGACTGGAAATTGGTCAAATTGTTTGATAGTTTAATTTCTCTTATACTTGAAAGACAAAGTGAGATCCATGTGATAACTAAATATATTCTGCAGAGATTTCTTTAACAATGATTCTATGCATAAGAATGTCTCTGTTACCTGAAATGATAGCCACATTTTGGATTCTTTTTTTGCTATTTATGAATAATGCCATTTGAAAGGGGAAAATGAGATTTAATGTTTCTTAGGCTTGCTTAGATATACATCATAAAAAAAACATTTCATTTTTAACTTATGCAATATATATTGATAGAATGTAATTTAAACGCCATATGTAAATATAACATCGTAAATTTGAGTTAGAATTATTGATGCTGTCTTCTTTATGTGCTTTGTAACTATCCAACATTGATCTAAAAACTATTTTCAATTAAGGTTATTTGGGAGTTGCTTCCTCAAAAAAGTGTTGCTTAGTGACAATGGATTTTATTTCATATGTGTTGGGTAGTTTAGTTTTATGTCACATATTTTTCAGTTTTTATGAATTTTGCTTTTGATTTAGGAATGCATTTCTTTTATTTGAAGGTGTCACAACATAATGAAAGTTGCTCAAGCCAAACTTGAAATGATAAAACCTGAAGAAGTAAATTTGGAAGAATATGAGGTAATGTGCCCTTTGAGAGGCTAAACTGTTTGAGGAATTCTGTAGTTCACTGATCTCCCTTTCATTTCAGCACAGCTGAGCACAGGAGACAATAAGGTATAGGGAGGGTGAAGTAACCGGCCCAGAATTTTCACAGCTAGCAAATTATAGCATGGTTAACACAGCCTGCATCCTTTTTAAAAAAAATTTAACAGAACCTGCGTTTTCAAATGAAGCCGTGCTGTACTTTTTCCTTTCTTGGCCTCATCAGATATTTTGGGGAGGAAGTTGCAAACTTGCCTTAATCGTTGTATGCCAATACATCTGTCATTATTGGACACTGTTGT
This sequence comes from Lontra canadensis, assembly GCF_010015895.1. Classification (NCBI taxonomy): domain Eukaryota; kingdom Metazoa; phylum Chordata; class Mammalia; order Carnivora; family Mustelidae; genus Lontra; species Lontra canadensis. Next base: position 5,634,788 of record NW_022631056.1, on the reverse strand, counting down.
ACATGTGAGAGAGAGAGCACGCATGAATGCTCATATCATGCTTATGGTAATTTTGTACACAAAATTCTTTTTGTGAACTTTGGCTTTAAAATTAGTATTTTTTTTAATTTATCAATTCAAATACCTAGTTTTCTTTCAGACTTCTAAATTTAACTTTATACATTGTCTTTTTTTTGCTTTTTAGAAAACTTTTTTATTTGTTTATTTGTTAGAGCCAGCAAGAGCTCAAGTAGGGGGAGAAGTAAGGGACTGGATCCCAACACCCTGGGATCATGACCCAAGCTGAAGGCAGACGCTTAGCCATCTAAGCACATGTGTCCCAACACATTGTCTTTTTAAATTTATAAATCTAGTAAATTTTAAGTTTATCTCATAGTGTTTTTGATTAATGTTTGGTCCTATTTACAAACTTAATTATTCTAGATTCCCTTAAACAGTTATTGTAATTCACCACATTAACATATACAAAAAATACTCATTTTTGATGAAAATCCTTAGCTAACCTGGAATACAAGGTGCAACTTTAATCTCCTAAAGAGTGTCTCAGAAAACAGCAAAACTAGCAAATATATAGAATTGTGAGCATTGTAATCAGGAAAGATGGGGATGTCTGCAACCACTTCATTCAGAATTGTCCTAGAAATTCCAAGTGGGCAGCAAGTCAACAAAAATAAATAAAAAGTAAACATTGGAGAAAAAGAAATAAAGTTATTGTTTGGAGATTTTACACCTAGAAAATACAAACAAAATCTACAGATAAATTAATTGGAATTAATAAGAGAGTTTTGCAACATGTAAAACCTGCCAAACACCAGTTTTGTTCCATTAACCCAGCAGCAGATAATCAGAAAGTGAAATTTTAAAAAATGACATCATTTATAAAGCATCAAGAAGTATGCAGTAACTAGAAATAAATCTAGCAAAAGATGGCATGATTTTAGGAGCTGTTAACAGAAGACCTGAATAAATGGATATACATACTATGTTTGGATAAGTTGGTATTGTAAAGATGCCATTTTACCCCAGAGTAGTTTATTGGTTCTGTGTAGTCGCTGTCAAACTTCTAGCAAGTTGTCTGATGGAGGTTGATAAGCTGATTTCAAAAACTTTATGGGGGGGGTGCCTGGTTGGCTCAGTCAGTGGATGTGCAGCTCTTAATCTCGGGGTCATGAGTTTGAGCCCCACACTGGGTATAAAAATTACTTAAGCAAAACTTAAAAAAATTTATGAAATGTAAACATCTGAGTTTAACTCAGACATTCTTGAAGAACAAGGTAGGAAAGCTTATTTTAGAAATCAGGAGGAGGTACCATTCTTTACCATTATGCTTTAAGGGTAGGTAATTTAGAACAATATAGCAGAATGAAAAATCTGAGAATATATATGCACAAATAAATGCACACATGATATATGCCAGAGATGACAAGCAAGTGGGTTCCTCACTCTGTTTGTCCCCAAGATTCAAATCAAATATGGTCTTGATTTTTAATTACGATTTGACTCTGCAGTCTCTCCCCAGGGTCGCTTCATCCAATTGGATTCAACGTATTTTTGTTCTGAGCACTCCTCATATTCTAACTGTAGAACCATTAAATCTTACACGTTTTTACATGACACGTTTTTGAATTCTGTGTGTCCTACATATCTTTGTCTCACGCTGAGTCATGACTCACCAAACCTTGGCCCATAGACCAAATTTTGCCCACCACCAGTTTTTATAAAACAGTTTTATTGGAACACAGCTATTTGTTTACATACTGGGTATAAGTGTTTTGTCACTACATCTCAGAGTTGAATAGTGACAACAGAGACTGCATGGCCTGCAAAGCCTGAAATATTTCTTGGCTAGGTCTTCACAGAAGAAGCTTACTCCAACTTCTCAGGCAAGTCTAATGACAATAGAGTGGCAGTTTGAAACTTTTCCAGAAAAGCTAACTTTAATTATTCATTTAAATCCTGTATTGAATTTAGTTATGGTATTCCTTGAAATAGTGTTGGTGTTTGTTTGTTTGTTTATTTTTCTCTTAGTAAGTTAAAGAGAAGTCCTGATTTTGGTCAGTTCTGAATTGTTGAGTCTTATTACGTGCATGATGATTGGGTTTTTGGAGTGAGAGCAGTTGAAATGTGACATGTTTCTATTCTTTTCGCCATATCTCAGATGAATAAACTATTCAGCTACCATATTTAAAATAAAATTTAACATAAACTTGTTAAAATTAAAAAGGTTAAATAAATTTATTATAACATTTTTCTTTTAGTTCCCTAACATTTTTCATCATATAATAGTCTTCAGTATTCATTCTGTTAGAGTAGTAACTTGTTTACCTCCCACATCTAGTGTGATGTACATCTATAATAATAATAATATACCATTATACAAAAGAATTTTTGAGAGATAGAAAACATGATAGATTATCTTGCGTTTGTATTTCTGCTGTAGTGAATCATTATTTAATTCCTCATTAATTTCTAATAATTTTTATATTTATTATTATACTAATGAAATAATCTTACGTATCAAAATTGAAAGTCCTGATTTAGGTCTAGTTTACCTTAATTGTGAATTCTTTGATACTGTTAATTTGAATAGTTGTGGGAACAATGCATTACTTTAAGAACAGTTTTCATTGTGGTTTTAATATCCTACTCTGCATTCTTTTAAAATTTTTTTTCACCTATAGGAGTGGCATCAAGATTATAGGAAATTCAGGGAAACAACCATGTATCTCATAACTGGGCTAGAGAATTTTCAAAAAGAAAGGTAAGGCATAGTGGTCAGATGCTATTTTTGTACTTAATTCTATTTGGATATAACCTCATCTATAGATAATATTTTATTTACAATACATATTTTTGATAAACTTTTAATATGTTTTAAATTTACAGAGAAGTTGTGTAGTTAGTACAGAGAATTCCTCTATACCCTATATATTTTCCATTTTCAATTAAATCTATAAGGTTGGCATTAGTCTTTCTATCAGCCCTTAAATACTATAGTTGAAATTTAGGATGCAATAGGATTAGATTGAAGCCTAGAACTTTTCTGGGGATCAAAGAAGCTTGTAGCCCAACACTAGGAATTCTTTGTATTCCCTGAAACTTGCCTTCAGTCTCCAGCTTTTTCATATTCTTTCTGAGTCTAATCTTGACTTCAGAGCAGAAATAGTGTTTCTAATCTCTTTGTCCAAACTTGCAGTTACTATAAAAATTTCGCTGTAGAGAATTGATCACTGGTCTTCTGAGTATTGTGACTGCAAACACATTTTAGATAATTTTTTCATTTAAATTACAAGTGGTTTTAAAAGAATTTCTACCTATTAAACTATATTATTATTTACTTTTAAATGTTATTAAGAAAAGATGCATATTGACTTATTTACCTACACATTATTCACTAGTTTGCGTTTACATGTTGTTCACATATTTCTTAATTCATTCTTTAATATGAATGTACTTGACTAGTGATTTATTTTTTAGAAGTGCTATATTTTAAATATTCTCTAACAGTGCATTCAAGTAAAAGGGTTGTTGAATTCCTTTTCTTGTTTTGTAGGAAGTATAGGAAACCTCCGCTGAGAGGTTAATGCAATTTTGCTTTTAAATAACAGCGCAGGCTATTCTAGAGTTGTGCTGGCCATCCTCATTGCCACCAGCCACATGTGACAGTTTAAATTTAATGAAGAACTTTAAAACTAAAAGTTCAGTTTCTCAGTCACAGAATCCACATTTTGAATGTTTGGCTCCGGTATTGGCCAGTGTGGACACTTCCTGTAGAAAGTTCTGTCAGACCGCGCTGCTGTGTTTGTGGGACAGTGCACAGTGCCATCCCTTGTACACCTACCAAATTTTAGAAGTTATCCAGAATTTAAAAATAGTGTTACTACTTGAACACAAATTATTAAAGTCCTAGTCCTTGTGTAATTTATTTATTTTAATTTAAATTGCATTAACACACAGTGCAATATTGGCTTCTGGAATAGAATTCAGCGATTCATCGCTTATATACGACACCCAGTGCTCGTCACAAATACTGTGTAATTTATAAGATAATTCACTTTGGTTACTGAAATAGAAAAGTATTTTGATTAATCAGTAGTCCATTTTATGAGTTATTTTATTTTGGTCAGAGTTTTATTTCTTTAAAAGAAGTATTCAGGTTCACTTTAGAATATCTAAGATTAATATTTCTGAGAAAAATAGTAGTGTGATCTTATAATTGAACAGAGTATCTAAGATCAATAAGGCATTTCTATTTTATAGATAAAGAAACTGTGTTTACTTACACATGTCTCCATAGAGATGCAATAACTTTTTCAAGGTCACACAATTAACTAGGGAGAGAAAAATTGAAATAGAGATCTCTATTCTTGTAAAATTTAATGAAGTCAGGTAAGTACAAGAAGTATTTATTTTTCTCACTCAATAAGAATTAAAAAGGTGAAACTGTCACTTTCTTGCTCTCTGCATTAACTTCTGTATTAGCTTTTCTTAGTTAACATTTGTTAAAGGATTTTGAGATATAACTTGAAAGTGTGTTTTAATTTCATAATTTGCTTATTCTCAAATATATACTTACTCAGAAAGTAAATACTCTGGGATGGCAAATGTTACAGAATTGGAAAGTTCAACTAGAAAATTAGTAATGGTGACAAATAGTATTTATGGAATATCATAAAAAGAAATGTTAGTTTTACATTTTAAATCCACTGCTAGCAGGTTAGAAAGTTTCTGTCGTTGTTTTAAATATAAAAACATAGCACTTAAAAGCCTTGAATGGAATACTGATTGACAGTCCATTGTTAAGTCTGAGAGTAGTGAAATGAAATCATGTTTTTAGGAACCATAATTTTATAATAGTATAAATGAGGATAAAGAGAATCTATGGGCTACATGGTCTTGTTTTTCCTTTAAAAAATGAGGGTGTTGTACCTGGAACTGCTGAGTCTTACTCTGACTTGTTTGAAAATATATTTGTAGGCACTTTAGAGGTTGTTGATAAAATATGGGAATTGTGTACCTCAGTGAAAAATTGGATCAAGGTCATTGTTTTAGAGCTGTTCTTAGGTGACTCCGGTCTTGAAGGCCAAATACAAATGTCTCCCTGAATGACGTTCATGACATTCGGAATAGGAACTTAATGGCTATAAAAGAAAGGTAGATGTGCCTGCAGACCACCTTAATTTAGTGGTGCAAAACATCCAATATTATATCACTCCCTTCTTTTTTTTCCTTTCATAAGTAAAACAAAAAGTCTTTCGCTGAGGTTATGTTTATAGTATTTCAAAATAAAATGCCATATTTGTAAGTTTTCTCAAAAACTAATTCCAGGGAGAAGCCTTTTCAAAAAACTATGTGAAATAACTTATTTTTTATGAAATAGTTTCAGGTATGTAACTTGAGTTGTCATTAATTTCATTTCTGCATTTAACATTTGAAGTATAGAATTGATTTATATTTGAGCACATGAGTAAAACTTAGTGTAACCTAGAGTTTTAAAAGTATTTCTTTATACTATTTCACCTTTTAGGATGTTATATTTTTCTGAATTAATCCATAAGAAGGTATGTTATGATTAGAAAAACTCACACAAAGGAGATAGCTTATGTTGTTCATATTCAGTTGTACAAATATATAGCTGTATTTATTTCTTAGAGCATATTAAGAGAGGATAATTATTTTAGAGGCAAATACAATACTCAAACATTTTTATCCTCCTCTTTTTTAAAACTTAGTTTGAACTTCGTAACTTCTAGGCTTGCATTAATGTAACATACTAATATTATTTATATTGAATATAAAAGACCTGTCAGCTTTTATGTTAGTATGCTTTTTTATTGTTTGTGTTGCACTAGAGTTTTCAGGTTTAGAATATTCTTTCCCCTTTCTACTTCCACCGGGTTTCCTTTGGATATTCTCCCTCTACCAGTTACATTTTTTTATGATGAGAACTGTGCCCAGACATAGAAAAATCCTGACTGGTCACTGAATGAAACAAATGATGTTTGTGATAAGAAACAAAAAAACAACAGAACAACAAAAAAACCTCGAGTAACCTGATCCATCCTTCAAACAAAAATGACATTATGTTGTTAAAAAAGTAGATTCTAGGCTTTCATTCAGTCTTAATTTTGACTGTAAATGGAAGATTTGAGGTAAACAGTTTCCATAGAAGACTGGAACTGTCTAAATTCAGCAATTATGAGCTTTCCCTTCCCAGTCTTTTCTTAATTCCTAGTTCCATTTTTTGTTTTTGTTTTTGTTTTTGTTTTTTTTTAGTTTATGACATAACTGTATAACTGGTTTCATATGTGGCTGTTGCTAAAAGGGTGCTCTCAGTCTTACAGGACATCAGATGATATTTTTATTGTAATGTTCTGTATAATCAAAACAAATGTATACTTAAAATATTTTACAACTGTAGCTGACTTTTTTTTATAAAGATGAAATATTAATGCTGTTTCTTTTAATTTTTAAGTTATATAGATTCCCTGCTGTTCCTTATCTGTGCTTATCAGAATAACAAGGAACTCTTGTCCAAAGGCCCAAACAGAGGACATGATGAAGAATTGATATCACATTATAGAAGAGAATGTTTACTAGTAAGTTGAATATATGTAGGTCGTGTTTGCTTGCTCATTTTATCTTACATTGAACACATTTTCCGGACTCATGTCTAAGTGATTGACTATAAATTCTGATGGGGAAAGCATCATGATGAGGTCTATAATCTGGGTGTAATCCTTTAAGATTATGAGATTATGAGAATGCACCCAATTCCTTATTGTCCCTTCGTCTTTATTGATCCTAAATATTGCAGGTGATAAACCAGAAATGTTCTTAAAATGGGATCAAAATAATTGCATTTTTATATTTAAATTTCTTCATTCCTTTTTTTGGGGAGAGAAGAGGTGTTTCACAGAGCATGAGGAATCATTATTATTCCAGAAAAATAATAGGTTTTTTTGAGTTTTTCTAAATCGTATGTTTGGTATGTATGTCAAAAGATCATTGTAATACAGTATCCTTTTTTTTCACCTAGTCATTGGTAGTTTTTTTTTTCTCAAATATTTTTATTATCCATATGTAGAAATACTGCTATTGTTTTATAAACTTTAAAAGTTTTTAACAGGTGTGTTTTTTGTTTTGTTTTGTTGTTTTTTTATACTAGATTACTTTCTAGATGTCTGGAGTACTTTGTTATTATTTCTCTAGTTAGCTAATATAATATATGTATAAAATCAAAAATTCCATCTTTATACATTTTTTCTGATTGAATTTCATTCTTAACTATTAATGTCACTCTGTTATATATTTTGAGCACATAAGTTATGATTTTTTCCTATACAGAATACACAGACATGCACAAAAGTATTCAAGAATGTATGATTTTTGAACCTATATAAGTTACATGTTTTAAATGTACTTTAAACGTCTTTCAGTAGGTGTGCTGAAATGTTTTCTTTATTGTAAACTACTAATTGTAGTCTGCAGTACGTCTTTAAAATTTTTGAATGAGAATATTAGGAGGTTGTGATCTTAACTAATTTTCTCTCAGCTGCTTTTATTGCATTTGAGTTTTTTAAAACTTGAAATGTTAGTGGTTTGTATCTGTGGAGGATAGTTCTTTAATTGGCCAGTTTCAAAAGGTTTTTGTTTCTGTTATTGTGTGCACAGCATTTTCTAGGAGACTTCTTTCTAGAGTAGATTGAGATTGTTTTTCCCTATTGCTGTTTGTTCTAATATTGTTTGTAAACATACTTACTATGTTATTTTTGGTGTTAACACAAGTATTTTTATTTAATTAAAGAAAAGAAAGAAAACTCTTTTTCTTTTCCTCATTGCATTAAGAAATTAAATGAGCAAGCAGCAGAACTATTTGAATCTGGAGAGGATCGAGAAGTAAACAATGGTCTGATTATCATGAATGAGTTTATTGTCCCATTTTTGCCCTTGTTATTGGTGGATGAAATGGAAGAGAAAGATATACTTGCTGTGGAAGACATGAGAAATCGTTGGTGTTCCTATCTTGGACAAGAAATGGAGTGTAAGTTTAACCACCACTATTGGTGGACACCTCAGTTGTTGGATTAAGCACAGTTAGAATTAGATGTTATTTATTTTTATCACTTTTTATATTCTGTAATATTTTTACATTGACATCATTACTTTTTCTTTCTTATTTACAAACCAAGTTGTATACATTGCCTTGCCATTTATATTTTACCTCTCTCCACCAAATGGTAATTATTTTGCATATTTTGAAATGAAACATCAGTTGACCCCTCTAAATTAATAAATCACGTTAAAGATGATAATTTCTTTCCCTCTCTCTCTTTATCTACATCTAATTGTTTGTATTTACAGCAAACCTCCAAGAGAAGCTGACAGATTTTCTACCAAAACTGCTTGATTGTTCTACTGAGATTAAAGGTTTCCATGAGCCACCGAAGTTACCTTCATATTCCACACATGAACTCTGTGAGCGGTTTGCCCGAATCATGTTGTCCCTCAGTCGAACTCCTGCTGATGGAAGATAAACTGCACACACTTTCCCCAAACACACTGTATAAACTTTTTTTAGTTCTTAACCCTTGCCTTCCTGTCACAGGGTTTGCTTGTTGCTGCTATAGTTTTTAACTTTTTTATTTTAGTAACTGCAAAAGACAAAATGACTATACAGACTTTAGCCAGACTGCAAACAATAAAGCTGAGAATCGCATGGCGCTCAGACTTTGTTTTAAACCAGAACTGATGTATAATTACAAATCTGATTGATTTCATTATGGCAAAACCATGCTTTTGCCACCTTTCTGTTACAGTATTACTTTGCTTTTATCTTTTCTTTATCTACAGCTTTCCATTCAGTCTGGATCCTTCCACGACTACAGCCATTTAAGTGTTTGGCACTGTGTACGATACATAATACTTGGTAGCTTGTAAATGAAATTAAAGAATAAAGTTTTATTTATGGCTACCTATGTGTTTGTAAGCAGGTATATTGTATATTAGTGGATCATTTTAGTTACATATAAGTGAATTTTGTCTGGGGATTGTGTAAGATTGGATGAATAGATGAAGAGATTAATACGAACTTTTGATTTTTCTCTGTTAACACGTTGGAAATTTACTAAGTATTTGACACAAATATATCTATATTTTTGACTAAGTTGTTAAACTTAGGATGGCACCTAAACCTGTTTTGAATTCAAATCAGGTTTTCACTGAAGTGAATGGCTGATATTTAAGTCAACCACACTGAAACTTTCAACTTTTTCTTAGATTAACCTTTTATTTTTTTATGTATTTACAAATAATATAGCAAGGTGATGATTTCAAGAGATACCAGAAAAAAGTACTTGAATAAGGGCTATTTAATAGTGAAACTTATAAAAAATCTGTTTATGTGTATACACACAAACACACACACACACATTCTTCATAATGGAGGATAATGTTTTGCATTATATAATCATTCTATTTTTGTAAATTGTATACCACTTTCATTGAAAATGTTCTCTACTAATCAATGCTGTGAAATGAAGTTGATATTGTTGAACTAGAAATTATGAATATCTTTACCTGCTTTTATTTTCCTCCTTTTCAAAAAGAAAAAGCTGTAGAACATTTTATAGATGGAACTGCTGTTTAAAATTAATTAAGTCATATTGTGAATGAAAATCAATGCTTTAAAGGTAATCATGTTACCAATAACCTATTTTTGAATTTATAAAAATTTCTTTATAAATGATACTTTGTTAGCATAGTAAAATGTATCATTATACTATGTGTATGTTTGTTATAGCGTCGTCAAAACTAGAACTCTCTGTAAGTGCCTCTCATAGAGATCCTGGACAGAGGAGGAAGAAGAAAATATTAAGCCATTATATAATATTCCTTATCAAGGTATCAATGTACTACTGAGGTATTAATGACAAGGAATTAGTACTGTTTGTGTTGTAAGGTTAGATTTTGCACATTGTTGCTATCAAAATGTGTTTTGGTTTAGATTTTAAATTTTCTCCTGAGTAGTAGTAGTAGTATTCTACATTGGTTTTCAGGTCCTGTCCAAAGTTTTTAAAACTCCAAATGTATCATCAAAGCCTTTGTAAAGTATCGTCAGTATTTTACGATCTCTGAGAATAGTAAGGTTGGTTGTGGTTCTGTGTATAATTGACCACTGAGACACAAAGTGCTCAGGCACCATATGGAAATTACTCCCTTCACAAGGCACATCCAGGAAATCGTATGTGGCCCATGCTGAAGGTAAGTATTATTATTGTATTGACTTTCTACTTAAAAGCCAGTTTATTCATTCCTACTAATGAACCTGAAGTACTTATTTCAAAAAAATGACCTTTTTTGAAGACCTGGGGAAACAAATTGTTTTTATATCAGTAACTTTCAATGTGGTCTAAATTAGAACCATGACACCAGATAAAACGGTCAGTAGCATTATATGCACCTTAAATTGATGCTGTTTAACTTCCATTTACTTTTGATCCCTTGTTTGTTGGAAGCTTCTCAGTATTTCTCTCAGTTGCAATATGAAGGAAGTAACTAAAAATTTGTTTTCTTAGTTTTAGATTTATTGAGTCTAAGGTGGATTTTCCCCTCCTATACCTAATTCTCCAGAGTTCAGTGTCTTTGTTTATGATTCAGAGTTGTTGACTTGTACCTCTGCATCCTACTGCCATCCCCAAAAGGTACAGTCACTCAGATGCTTACCAGTAGTGAGTAGGGTTAGCCCTGTGTAATCATCTTTTTTTAATTTATCGTACATCATTAAGCAGATTAAATATCACTTATATCCATGATAACTTCATCCAAAGTATGTATATTACTCCAGAGCTTCCATAACGGACAAATTTATTTTCTCACAGTTCTGGAGGCTAGAAGTGTAATGTGTGGGCAAGTGTTGTTTCTCCCAAGGCCTCTCTCCCTTGGCTTATAGCAGCCTTCTCGCTGTGGCCTCACATGAACCCAGTCATACTGGGTGAGGACCCCAACACTTAAAACCTCATTCAGTCTTTTTAACCCACTGAGCCACCCAAGCGCCCCTTTCTTTTTTTCTTTTTTTTTTTTTTAACATTTTATTTATTCATTCAGTCTTTTTAAAAAGCCCTTTCTCCAAATACGGTTACATTGCGGGGAGCGGCTTCAACATAAGATTTTAGGGGTGGGTGACACAGTTCAGTCCATAGTGTGTGACAGCCTAGTTTATGTACCTCCTTTCCAGACAGAACAGTGTGGTAGCTTCTTCCCTTCAGACTCATGATTACAATGCAAGTATCTATAGTTCTGCTCTTGGGTCTGCTCTGTTGTCTTCTTTTACTTTCACTGTATCCTAAAAACTACTTTAAAGTTACAGAAAACCAAAATAGGAATTGCTTACAATGCATTAATCTAACCAGTATCAGTGCAGTGTGTTTTCACTGAACAGTTCTTCACTGAGTAAATGAAATAGTCTGTGTTGATCTGCCCTTGTTTATGTGGGTTCTCTCTTTTTTTCCTTCCATCGGTTCCACTTTGTACCATGGATCTGTTTCTATTTTGCTAGTGTTTTTATTTTTGCCTACTCCACTTCCCCTTTCCACCTCCCTTTCACCCTGAGCCCAGAGGTAACTGTTGTTAACCATTGTGGCCACATATTTTTCCATGTTTGTGTAACGTTATGCAGTGTATACACAAAAGTGTTGGGTTTTGGGGGGGCAGAAAAGGAAGGGGTCATTCATTTTATGCATCCTTTCTTCTATATTTTCTGGCCTTCAGTTCCTTCTTTTTCTAATGAGCTTTGATAGAAGGGACAGTAATCAAATAATAAAAACAATGACACTAGTAATAAAAGTAAATGAGTTATGACTTGAAGGGACTCTATACACAGTTGGATACACACATGTATACACGTTGGAATTTCAAGTATCCTCATTCACTTTATGCACAGGTTTTCTCAATGGCTGTTTCAAACCACTGCCACCCTCCACCTCCTATTCAGTGCCAGCTCCAATAAAACAGGATGATTTTTCCTTTTCCTTGCGAAGAAAATGGGACCATAGGGTATGATACCCTTCACCTTTAACCTCCATACCCATACATTTACAGTTAGTTAACCAAGATATAATAAAGGATGGATATTATTGATAACCCACTGTTATGAGGAAATTATAAAATCAAATGTAGTATAAAATGAACTTACATATTAAAAGTTACAAGCACATCCATTATTTGGGGGACATACTTTGCTCTTCTGTAGAATTCATAAAGCTTACTTTTTGCCTTATACCAGCCCAAAGCCTGTAAAACATCAGTTTGTCCTTTGGCAAATGGTTCTCACTTTTTCAATAATCTAGAGCGAGGCAAGTATTCTTAACCCTGGTTGTGCATCAAAGGCACATGAGGAGTGTTCTTTAAAAAAAGGTGACTAGGTCCTATCTGTCATGTGGATTCTTAAAAGACTTTTAAAGTGAGAACTAGTTTGAAATGTTTAGTAGGTTTTTCTCCAGCTTTAATTTTTCTAAGAATCAACTCTGCCCCTTACCCTGAGAGATTAATTGAGCCTGGCTAACGAGCATGGAAAATTTTGGTTTTTGCATTCTTGTATGTCGCATGAAAAGGCAATGGATTTACATTTGCTGATGGCCCCCTCAGCCATAGAGTGTGCCCATTTTAGCGTGTGGCTGTGCTCAAATGTTTTTCAGTTCCAACTTCCTGCACTTGCCTCTCTTTCCTGAGTGGTTGAGTGTAGGCTCTAGACCCGGACTGCCTAGTCTGGATCCTGGGTCAGCTGTTTACTTGCCCAGCTATTACTCTTGGACTTTTCTGTGCCTTTTTGTATTTCTTCATGTGTAAAATGGGGTTGTAGTATAACCTACCTTATGGGACTTTTTTTAAAGTGTAAATGGGTTTCTGTAAATAAAGTTTTTGGGAAATGTCTGCCACATAGTAAGTGTTCAATAATTGTCATCCTTTGTATAATTTGTCACTATTATTCACTCCTGATTTTCAGAATCTGCCTTCCTGAGACAGGCTTCTTTGGGCTACCCTCATTGCTACCTGCATCTCCCGTCATTATTTTTCCTACTCCTTAAATATGAGTGTTGTCAAGGTTTTATCCTTGACTCCCTTCCAACTCACCTTTTCTGGATAGTTGTGTCTACTAATTTGTCCTCTTGAAATCTGCATGCTGATGATTCACAGGTCTGTGTCTCTAATTTCTAACCAAACCAACTCATGTGTTTTAGACCCATATATGTTTCCAATGGCCTGGTCAACATACAGACCTGGATAATTCACAGGCATCTCAAACTTAGCATGTACACCGAATTTATCACTTCTTTCCAAACCTAGTTCTCTTACATTCCCTTGGTGAATGATATCATAATCCAGACATGGGGAATTACTGTCAATTCCACTTTTATTTCCCATTCATTACCAAGTGTCAACAGGTCAGAATTGTTACTACCTTGCTCATGCATTTCTTCACTAGCACTGTGAATGAGATCTCTCATCTCTTAATTTGGACAATTAGATTTGTTCCTGAATGGTCCTCTGCCAAGTTCTTTGTTTTAGTTGAAACACAGTTGATACACTGGGCTCTTTGTCACACAGATCTTGCCCCTACAGTCCATCTTCTATGCTGTTGGCAGAATAATCTTTCAAAGAGGTTTTTACATGTTTGTCTTTCATTGCTGGACAGAACTCCTTTAGAGAGAGATAGTATCCAGGTTCTCTGGCCCTCTAGCCAGCCACCTTTGACCTTTCTTGTTCGATGTGATAACCACTAGCCACATGTGGCTATTTAAATTTAAACCAAATAAAGTTAAAATTACTTAGTCATACTAGTCACATTCCAAATGCTCAATAGACACATGAGATTACTGGCAACACATTGGATAACATGTTTTAGAACATTTCCATTACCACATTAAGTTCTGTTGGACAGAGCTGCTGAAGACCCTTGCCGATCTGGACATTTTCCTTTATTGACAACATGAGAACATTCAGGCACCTTTAAAGTGTTAACCTGAGCAAACCAGTCTTTAACGTTAATGTCTTTATCTTGATCCCGCCATTAACCACTTTACTGCATCTACTCTTAGCTAGCACCTCTCGCAGCATGTGTCTGTCAGGAGAGGCCACACTAGGGATTTCAACAAAGAAGATGCAGTAGAGACCTAGAGGACAATCTGGAGATCCTAACTGCAGGAGGTAGCCACTATGCCTAGGGGTGAGGAAATAAAAGGGGGAAAAGTTGGGGTTGCCAGAACCTTGGAGGTCCTGTGGAGGAGTCCGCATGGACTTGATGTGCAAACACTTGAGATGGTTCACCACCTACCTGCTCTTGCTACTTCTGAGGGATGCAGTGAAGATAGTTCTAGGCCTTCCGAAAATAGTTGAAGACTGGAATCAACTGGCATTATTAGGTCAACATTGATAGGACTGGCAAGCAAAGACAAGTAAACCTTGTTTTCCTCTTCCCAGCTTCCACCTTCTCTCTAGTACTTACTGGCAGAATCTAAATGGAATACAGCAGTCAAGGGGGGTCAGGAAAATGCAGTTTGTGGAGTCCCAGCCTCAAAACCACAGAGAAAAGGATAGAAGGGTGAAATTGGAGCTGAGAGACAATAGGTAAACACATTAGTTTCCTTTTAAAAATTCCTTTTTACTCAAAGATGTTAATCCTTAAAATGCTAAATATTCAGGAATGTATTTGTAGACTATCTCTGGGACCTCAAGAGTAAATGCACTAGTTCTAATTGAAATCATATTGCTCTTTTCTATCAAAACCTTCTAATCTATTTGTGCTTTATTTTGAAAATCAATAGCAGAAGGAATTCACTCCCAACCATTCATTCACCTGTTTTTTTCTGTTTTTCTCCTCCTCCTCCTCCTCCTCCCCTTCTTCTTCTTCTTCTTCTTCTTCTTCTTCTTCTTCTTCTTCCTTTTTCTTCCTTCTTCTTCCTTCTTTCTTCTTCTTTCTTCTTCTTCCTCCTTTTCCTCCTCCTCCTCCTCCTCCTTCTACTTCTGCTGCTGCTTTTTTTTGCATGCGTGCCACATACCAAACAATCTACCAGGTGTACATAAGACAAACTTAGTAAGACAAAAGAAATAATCCACCTACCTGAAATTACATGCTGTTCACATTTTTATGTTAACCCTTCTGTACTTCTATGTATGTGCACATGTACACACATACACACACTATAATTTGATGGTTTTCATTTAAAAACTTGAAAAATACAATAAATATGGACATATTTTCAAGGAAGTGCTGGAAGTACTGCTCTACAGAATTTGATTATAAGGAAAATGAACTCCACCTTATCCAGTGACATGCAATGTAGGCTGCTACTTTTGTCTGTGTGTATGCTAATATTGTTTTCACACCTCTGGTCTTTCCATAAATTTTTAGTATAATTTCTGAGTTCTCCCTGCTTAAAATTTAGAGCAAATTGTCAAATGGACCTATCTGATTATACTGCCACCACTAGAGCACAAGAGTCTGTTTCCACCTGTTCGACATAGTATGTTACCAGTTTTTAATAGTTTTCAATAACAAACAAAAGTTTATTGTACTATTTTTTTTTTTCATTTTAGTGGGAGTGAACATAATATGTTAATAGATGTTTGTATTTATTGTGTGTAGTTAACTGCTTATACTTCGCACTTTTATGGGGGTCGTTCCTGTCTTAATTTACAGTTGCTTATCTTAGGAATCATTAATTCTTTATTATGCACATTGCAAAAATTTTCCTTCTGGCATTTAAGTTTATAATATTATTGTTTTATGACTTTTTATTTTTATGTAATCAAATCTGTTGACCTGCTTTACAGTTTCTGTCTTTGATATTCTGTCTACAAAGAATTTTCCCTGTCCAAGAAATACTCATCCATGTTTTCTTCTGATATTTTTATGATTTCATTTTTTATGTCAGTTCCTAATGCAGTTGGAAATCACATTAATTTAAGGAGTGAGGTAAAGATTCATAAATTTCTGTCAAGATTACCTAGTTGTCTGATACCATTTATAAAATAATTCCTTTTATCTTACTGATCTAAAATGTAATCTCCACTAGATAATAAATTTTTATATTGATATTTATAAACACTCTACTCAGTTCCATTTATGTTTTGTCTATTCAGCTGTCATTACTAATGTAATCCCTGTTTTAACATTGATTTAAAACATTTGTTTTATAACTAATAAACATTTTCCTATCTAATAGATCAACTGTTACTGCCCAGCATAGATACTCAATACTAAGTTTTTTCCAGAGTTTTCTATACTCTTACAGATAAACTTTAGAATTACTTAATCTTTCTTCAAATAAAAATCTTATTGACATTTTGATTATAATTACTTTGGCCTACCTAGATTGGCATATAGAGAAAACATAGTTCCTTCACAATATGGAATCTCACTATCCAAAAAGAATATTGTCTGTCCTTTTATTAGGCTCATAGGTTCTTGAATTGGAGTTCTAAAATTAAATTTCATTTGGCTTTAATTCCAGGTATCTAAAAGTGTTTTAATGTTTTTATGGTGCCTATGAATGAGCTGCTTTTTCTAACTTAAAAAAAAAGTTTTCTAATTAAATACTATTGTAATGGAATTGCAGCTCTCAATCTTTCTGGTATCAGGACCCCTTTACACTTGAAACTGAAGACCTAAAAGAGCTGTTGTTTGGGCAAGTTATATCTATTGATATTTACCATATTAGAAATTTAAATGGTAAAAATTGATAATATCAATTTTACAATAATAAAATGATAACTTAAAATTAGAGTTAACAAAAATAATTTATTTTCTAGAACTACCCTAAGAACCAGCAATTGCACTGCTAGGTATTTATCCAAAGGATAAAAACATAGTGATTTGAAGGGGTACCTGCACCCTAATGTTCATAGCAGCAATGTCCACAATAGCAAAATACAGAAAAGCCCACATGTCCCATCAACAGATGAATGAATAAAGAAGATGTGGTGTGTATGTATATATACATAAAATATTACTCAGCCATAAAAAAAAAATGAAATCTTAACTGCAACGACATGGATGGAAGTAGAGCGTATTATGCTAAGTGAAATAATTCAGGGAAAGACAATTATATTATTTCTCTTGTGGAATTTAAGAAACAAAACAGGTGAACAGAGGAGAAGGGAATGAAAAAAATAAGATGAAATCAGGGAGATAAACCATAAGAGACTCTTAACTGTAAGAAACAAACTTGAGGGTTGTTGGAGGGGAGGTGAGTGGGGGTATTGGGTAATTGGGTGATGGGCATTAAGGAGGGCATGTGATATAATGAACACTGGGTGTTACATGCAACTGACGAATCACTAAACTCTACCTCTGAAACTAATACCATATGTTATTTGATTTTAAATATAATTTTAAAAAATACATTTTAAGTGAAAAATAGCTAGGTTTTTACCTCGTCCTCCTTTTGGAGGCTGGTGTGCTTAAATCGCAAGCCTGAATCTTGAAATAAAATATTGATTATACTCACAAAACAAACTGAAGGTTGCTGGGCAGAGGGGGGTTGGGGGGGGTTATGGACATTGGGTAGGGTATGTGCTATGGTGAGTGCTGTGAAGTTTGTAAACGTGGAGATTCACAGACCTGTACCCCTGGGGGAAAAATATATATATATATGTTTATAAAAAATAAAATTATAAAAAAATATTGATTATAACAGCCCCTGCCCCTTATAATTACAGAAATCATGATATGCTCACACTTCCATACAACACATAGAATTAAAATTTGGAGGAAGGTAGAGGAAAATAAAATAAGATATAATCTGAGTGGGAGACAAACCTAGGAGACTCTTAACCATAGGAAACAAAGTGAGGGTTGGTGGAGGAGAGGGAGTGGGAGGGTAACAGGGTGATGGGCATTAAGGAGAGCATGTGATCTAATGAGTACTGGGTGTTATATGCAAATGATGAATCACTGAACTCTACCTCTGGAACTAATAATACACTATGTTAATTGAATTGAAATTTAAAAATGTTATTGTGTCAGATTTAAAAAGACTTGGACTAGAGAGCACTGAAATTGATTTTTAAAATAAGTAGGAATCATTTTTCCAAAATGTAATTTCATTTCTTTGAAAAATAAAAATTGTCCAAGCTTAACAGTTTGGAACTTTAGTATGCCTCCAGTAGTCCTGGAAATCTCACAATAATACAACTGCTCTTTGCTTCGGTTGCATTCCCTTTACCTCATATTTTGAAAATGTAGATTAAAAAAATTTGCCCACTGCCCTCAATTACTGCAACCCTGTACTATCCGTTGTCCAATCACTGAAAAGAGTTGCTTCATCTATTTCTACCCAGTTATGGTTATTGATGATAGGAAAGTTATTCTGTTATCAGCTGTTCCATGATGTCTAAATCACAGAATTATATAAATCTTTGAGAAGAGAGCATAGAGAGGAATATATTTAAGATCTTGGAATAACAATGGGTTTCTTAATATTTAATTCTTTAACATGTTAAAGAATTAAACACGAAGGAAATTTTTGATAATCATCACATTAAATTAAGGGATTCTGTCCTTCAGAAGATTCCCTAAAGAGAATAGAAAGACAAGGAAATGTAGTGGGGGAAGATATTTGCAATGTAGAAGATGACAATGCAGTAATAAGATGATGTAAAGAATGGACTTATGGCTTGGGTAAGATAAATATGACATACTTTCTGAAATGTTCCCAGATGTTTATCATTAAAAAATCAACTAAGATCACTGAGAAAAACCAATAGACATCATTTTTCAACAAAACTAATTGACAAGGTATAAAGCACAAAATGCAAATAGATGGAGTCAAACTATGGGGAATCACAATATTTTGGCAAGACTTGGCAGGTTTTGCAGATGTGAGGAGTTAGCAGAGTAAGGAAAAGGGGAAGTTATATGTGTCCTAAGACCTCCAGAAAACAAATTACCAATAAATACCCATAAAGTGAGAAGATCCCCAATCTGCAGTCCTCTCCAAATAGATCAGAGAACCACTGGCAAAACAGAAGCCTCCATTGGTTTCAATATGTGGGTGAGTACAAAAAGACATGAGCACTAAGGTGTTGCAAGAAATCAGAGGGGGCTGAGGAAGTCTAACCCTCAAGGAAATTAAAACAAACAAAAATGGACAAAAAAAAAAAAAAACTATTTCAGAAGGACAGAAATCATCCTAAATCTGCTGGGAATAGAATCCAGTTAGGATGAAACTAACCCAAAACTATTAATCATCTAACTTACTTAAATCCCTACTCTTCCTCATGTACCACAATGGCATTCCTGCACCCCTAGGAATTAGTGAAGATATAGTGTCTATTATACCTGAGATGTTCAATTATATCCTTTCCCCCAATGCACAGTCACCTTGGTAAATGGACACTGGTCCCTTTAGGGGAAGGTTATGACTTAGAGTATCTATACTTCTGCCATGCTATTGGGAACTTTCTTCAGGGGACTAAGTCTCCCCTTCTTTTCAGGTCACTCTGGGGCTACAAACTCACATTTTGAAATTGGCTGAGTGCCCAGGACTCTTCATTTTAGTCATTCAAGTTGAACTTCATTCAACAGATTTACAGTATTTTCTTCTTTAATTGACTGCTTAATGATGTCAGTCCTGGGACACCATAACAATTAGGTATTGTCAAAGATCACATCTTCCAGTTACTTTAACTTTGGCTGTGGTGCCATTGAAGTAATCATGCCCACCTTGTCTCTGCTACTTCAGTGATGCTCCATGACCCTTACCTCTCTGTGATCCTATTATTCCCATTGAATTCTGGGAACCTATTTCAGGGGCAACATTTACCATTGTCATTTCAGATGCACAGAGAATAGCCACAGGAGTCCGTCAAGAATGTCGGTGATGACTTCACTAATATGTTTCCCAAGGATTTGATAAAGGGAGTATTTGAATATTTTCTGGACTCTCCAGTAGATGTAGTAGGTGAATGAGCAGGTCTTAAACATGGTAAATCTATCCAGCATTGCAATCTCCCT
This sequence comes from Lontra canadensis, assembly GCF_010015895.1. Lineage (NCBI taxonomy): Eukaryota > Metazoa > Chordata > Mammalia > Carnivora > Mustelidae > Lontra > Lontra canadensis. The sequence goes on along the minus strand of NW_022631056.1, from coordinate 5,614,774 downwards.
AAACTTTTGGCAACTCCACATATGGTATACCAAGCAAGTTCTGGCCTCTCAATTTTGTTCAGTGTTGGCCACATGTGAGTCCAAGTTTCAGACAACCAAGGGAACTCTAAGAGCTGCTCCTAGCCTTCATAGCCAGCAACTGAATCCAAAGTCTCTGGTTAGTGCTTCATATCAGTAGATTTAGCCAAATCCAACAGTATATTCCCTCACCTTGATCAAACACTTGATCAAACATTTTCACACATAATCCTTAGGTTTCTCTCAATATACATTGACAAAATTTTACATTACTTTTATGTGTGTGATGTCTCCTCTTAGGTCACATTTCATAGTTGAGCCCTGGGGCCTACTGGGACTTGAATCTGAACGTACACCTACAAGCAGTAAGAGGTGGTAAGTGTGAAAATGTTGAAAAAGATCAGCAATTGCCTACAAGACAGCTGCCTTCAGGTGAGGCCAATACAGGTTCTCCAAGCAAGGGATATCTAGCCTCAAGAGAGGGAGGTTGCTCTTGTCTAATAGAACTTAGGGCTTCAAGGTCCTCACCCTCTTTGGAACCTGCCCATGTGTCCCCATTCCAATTTTCAGGGTCGTCCCACTCCTTGACAATCAATGACCTAAATTTAACATAAGAGATCCTGTAGTTCTGTGAATTCAATTTGCTTTTTAATTCAGCCACCCGCAGAATTAAACTTGGGATATGGCTTTAGAAATGGCCTGAAGATACAGGAGACAAGGGTTTCATGTAAGATGGTTGCAACTTTCTTGTCCTATACCTAAACTACAGAGATGGCAATTGAAGGGTCTGATCTCATCATTTTCCTTCTTCAAATTCTTCAGAGCACTGGTTGTTATAACGCAACTAATGAATCATTGAACATTATGTGAAAAGTTAATGACATATTATATGTTGGCTGACTATATTTAAATGAAAAAAAAACGAGTAACCAATCAATTCCTTTATACTCTAATTTCACTAAAATATGTCAGCAGCTACTTAGTTACAAGTCAGAGTCTTGACTTCTAGAGGCATTTAATCATAGGTGATTTCAAGTAATAATTTAAGTCACAATTTTGCCATTGCAGTCAATGGATTACCAGTGTCCCCTTCGTACCAGTGCCTTTATGAGAAGCAACATTAATTCAATTTAATCCAATTGGATATAAAAATGATAGATTATCATACTGAAGATTCTGTTACCCTGAACCACTTCTGATACCAGTAACTACGTTTATGGGGCTGAATGAGGGAAACAGAACCATGAGTTGTGAGATAAAAATACTTATGATAACTAAAACTACAGAATTTTGGGAGGATCTGCAAGTGAAATTCTGGGAGGGAAGTTGGGAAATTAGAGAAAGTGTCACTGACCAGGCAACCTGGGAAGCCAAGTATGCCCAGCTGCTAAGTGGCATTCTGGAGAGAAAGCTCCCAGGGAGATGTATGAGGAGGTGTGCCTGTTTAACTACTGCCTCCACCGTGATGATGGTCCTGGGGCAGCTGACAGTCAACAGAGTTAGCAAACAGCTGGGTGTGGAGTATAGGAGAGCAAATACAAACTAGAACATACTGGTATCTCTGCATGGGTTAGTCACCACATCTAACCAATGGCCTTCAGAGAAAAAAGACTAATTCTACTTTTCCAGTCTTGTGATTCTTTTGACCAATCCTAACTAGCAACCATATAGAAAAGGACATTCTAGGAAATGGACTCACAGCTCTAACAGGTGACACACTTCAGGCCATGATGAAGGCATGGAAGAAAAACAGCCACAAAGCAATATGTGGTGTGTATGTGTGTGTGTGTACATACATATATCTTATACAAAAATGCCTGAGAATCCAATAAAAAAGTGAACTTGAATAGAGGCTTTACAAAAAATCCAAATGACTGGTAAATATGGAAAAGTGCTCAAATTCATTAATAATCAGGAAAATGCAAATTAAAGCCATGAGATACCACCAAACACCCACAAGATCAGCAAAAAAAAAAAAAAAAAAGGAACTTTTGGCACTACCAAATGTTGGTGAGATGTATATGTAGCACCCTATATGTAGCAATAGTAGTCAAATTATGTGGGTATGCAAATTAGTGTAACCACTTCAGAAAACATTATTTTAACATTTAACATTATTTTAGAACATCTGAAGTTACAAGTACATTATACAGCAATTCCTAAGTATTTTTTCCTAAAGATATTTGGGTATATGTGTATCAGCTTACACATACAAAAGTGTTCTTATAAGCATTGTTCATAGTAACAAAAACAAAACAACTCAAATAGCCGTCAACAGTAAATGGATGAATTGCAGTATATTCTCATAATGGAATACTATACAGCAATAAAAAGGAGTAAACGATATGTCAACATAGGTGAATCTTATATGAGAACACTGAAAGAAGCAGGACAAAATCATATACGCAATCATTCTATTTATTTAATGTACAAAAAAACCCTGGATAAATTCAAAATATAAAGGAATTTATTCATGAATGATAAAATTAAAATAAAAAATCAAGAAAAGGATTACCATATAAGTCAGGATAATGCCTACTTTGAGGAGGGAGGAAAGATGTGTGATTAGAAAAGGACTTGATTCCTATTTCTTATGACCTGATGTTTTCATTTTCTGTATGTATGTCAGTTTGCAGTTGGAGCTTGGAGCAGAATTGTTCCCTAGAGATATAAATTTGAGAATCAGCTCTGAAACGCAGTTAAAGTGAAGGGAACTTTCATGATATGTAATAAGATGACGTAGAGAAAAGAGAGGAGGGCCCAGGGCTGAGTTTTGAGGAGCATAATAGGCCCTGCACTCAAGGGAAAACCAGGGCAAGAAACAATATCAAATGAAGTAGGAAAGTCTTGTGTCTGTTAGTCTAAGACAGAAGAGGTTTTTTTTACAAGCAGGAACTGGTCACTTATAGAAGTGTTTCTGAGTAAAATGGGGGTAGAAGAGTCCATTATCTCGACAAGGGTTATCTCAGTGGAGTGGCAGAGACAGAAGGCATGATAGAACGTCTTCAAGAATTCATCAGGGACTGAGCAGCTAGAAAGCACTGTCATTTACAAGATACTTACAATAGTGGATAAAATACTAGAGCAGTTTTAATGCATCCCTCAGGCTGGGAAGAAAGTGAGGAATATTTTCAATGGCCAAGAATCACGTAAGCCTGGATCCATTCTGATCAACTATGCCAAAAGGAAGACTAAATTACTTTTCTAGTCTCCTCGTAGAAAATATTACAAATCATTAACATGTGAAGAGATGTGGCCAAAAATGTCAGAAAAAAATTATTGAGATGACTGGATTTAATTATCTTTGTTAGTATTTGTCATATTTTTATAATTTTAGCTATTTCTTTTCCTATACCAGTAAGTATTAACTTTCCTACATAATTTTACATTTTTCATTTCAAAGCTCCTCTTCCCACAAAAATTGGATCTTTGGACCCCTAAAATTTAATTCAGGCCAGTAAGCTGGGGAAAGATCACAAAGCCCAGGAAATAGAAAAAGCATTAGGAAGAAGGGGAAAAACCTTTTTCCCAAGGAAGGCAGTAAAGAAACCTGTCTTTTTCATCCTTTGCTCTGGATGGAGGGAGACATTCACAGCCACAAGCTGCTTATCTGGGGATACGGTTGGAGGCTAGAAGTGACATTGCATCCGTGGTCTGAAAAATCTCAAGATGAGAACTTTTTCCTTTGAAGTGGTGCCAGACTGATAGTGGCAGCAGGAATCTGGCAGCAGGAGCAAACTCAAATCCTTTGTGTGGCAAGCAACTTATCCCCAGAAGGACTGAAAATAGAAAATGAAAAGTGTTGGCCCTCAGCAGCATGGTTTTTAAATTGATTTTATATAAGCCATGACCAAGAGGTAAATATAAACATTTGCAGAAATTGGCATAAAGAGCCCTTTCAGATGTCGATGCTGGAAAAGAATTTGCCCCCGTTTTGACGGCAGGTAAGCCTTAGGAAAGGAAGAATTTTAGAAAGTAGAAGGGTTGAAATAGCATGACAGATAGGATCACATTTATCAGATTGTTAAAGCTTCCAATAATGTGGCCTTGAAATATCTTTAGAAACTCTCCCTTATCCCACATTGAGGTGGGTACAGATGGGCACTGCCTAGATTCCCTTGGTAGTGGGGCATTCCTGCCTCAGGGTCTGCCTCAGGGAAAAGGGTTGTTTCATCCAAAGGCATGCCCATCCTGGGGTCCCACAGAAGTGTGGAGTAAATAAGGTCATGCCATTTTGGCCCAGACCAGGACCATTCATGCTCCAGAGTTCCCCGCTGGATTGGCAAAGGCTTTGATCCTAAGTCTTGTCCTTCTCTCGTTATCCAGTCCTGGCTTTCCCCATCACTTCCGCAGTGTCTTCTATTTTCTGCGCACAAATTCTGCCTCAGTGTGAGCTTCTAGAAAAATGTAGTCAATGACACATGTCTACCCAATTAGATGTGATTACGTTTCTCAAGTATATTGATGCAAAAATAGAACCAACTTCATTTTATAAGCAATTACCTCTCATTACAGGCTAATAAACGTGTGTTCTGGCTAATAAATGTCTATAATCAGCTTCATTCACCCAAACTAGTTCATCTAGGTATGATCCTCCCGGTTAATAGTACTCAAAAAAGCAAGAAGAATGATTGAACTAGAGGGTCTCCTACATGAAAATTTACCAACAATTTTGTTAAATTTTTCTATGCCTTCACTAGTGCATGTATATTGGGCATTCTTTTGATCACTTTATTGAAAATTTAGAAGTGCTTCTAGCTGAAGGAAGGGATAGTTACACTGCAATGACTTGATTGTTGTCTTCTAAATTCCCAGTAGGTGGTGTCATAATACTGTATTTAGGGATTTTTTTTTTTTTTAATAAAGTGGGAAAAAATGCTAATATACTTGCTCAAATATATGTACTCTCATTTTAAAAGCTTCTTTACTTTTTCTTCTTAAGTGGCACTATTAAAAACCCCATAATTCTTCTGAAATGTTTCAATTGATATTTTTATAAAAAGCATGTGCTGAGTGACAGCATTTTATTCTTTTATTCTCTGGAGTTATACAATCAACGATACGCAATCAATCAGAAGAGTAGGATGGCCAAAATGTTTCCAGAAACTTTCCCCCAGAATCTCTCTTTTTGCTCTCATATCTTGGACTACGGAAAAAGAAACTGTTCTTGTTCTGGAATTCAAACAGGAATGCAGGACCTGTCATTATAACCATTATAACCTTTATTTTTGCACTCAAAATGTTTTCTACTTTTAGCTACTCTTCTGAACTATCTATATCATAAGTGATTGACCTTGCTGGAAATCCAGCTATTTCTAGCTGAATTGAAGGTAGTCTTAATTTTCCTACTTTACACTTTTGTAATGCTTACATTTGCTTTGGCAGTATAGCACATGCTAATGTATCATAGTTATAACACAGAGGATAGTCTGACTTGTGTGAGAATGACTCTCAACATGCTCTGTAACATTTCATGTTCTCAGTGTCTCCCCAGCTAGATTATATACCCTTTGAAGACAGAGCCCATGGATTAGTGGGATTTGTTTGTTTGTTTGGTACTCCCACAAACCCTATTTTAAACTATGCAAAAATACACAGTTGTTTGGAAAATGTTTGTTAAATAAATGTGCTACTATTTAAATTTAAATGATTAACTTCTCCTTGAAATATTCCTACACCCCAGAGATTAGGTATCTACAGCATGAGATCTATTATTTTGGTAATTTAATGCTTGTGATACTTCAGTAGTCAGGAATCTGAAGATTTATGGTCCCCATAAGGTTTGGTCTTTAATGAAATGATGTGAATTATTTTCAAAAAGTTCTAAGTATTTCACTTATTTTTTTAATAGTCTGCTAAAGAAGTTAGAGCATTTTTAACTTTCCTGAAATTAGAAAAATTAAGATGAGATAATTTTAATTTAAAAAAATAGTTCTCAAAAAATACTGAGATATCTCACTACTTTGAAGAAAATGTTAAACACTTAGGCCCTCGAAAGGGCAGAAAGTAAGGCAGTCTCAGGGACTTAGCCATAAGGACCATTGACATTCCCTAGTGAAGTTGTCTCTAGACATTATCACGGAGTTTAGTAGCTTAAAGAACTATTTCTTGAAGGATTTGAATGTACATTATAATGGCCACCAGTGTACAGAAGTAATGGTATTTCTCCTTGAAAGCCAAGATCCATTACCCCAGGTGTTATAGTTGAATTGTGTTTCTTTAAAATCCATATGTTGAAGTTGCAACTTCCCATTACCACAGAATAGGGGTGTATTTGTAGATAGGGTTATTAAGAGTAATTATGAGAAAATGCAGTGATTAAAGTGGGCCCTAACGCAGTATGGCTGTGGACTTATAAGAAGAAGAAATATATATACAGACATGTAGAGCTGGAAGATCATGGGAAGACGCAGGGAGAAGATGGCCATTTATAGGCCCCAGGAGAGAAGCCTCAGAGGAAACCAATCTTATCAACACCTTGTTCTTGGACTTGTAGTCTCCAGAAATGGGAGAGAATAAATTTCCATTTTTAACCCACTCAAATTGTCATACTCTGTTATAGCAACCTAGCAAACGAATATACCGGCCAATGTTTGGATGATCTTTTTGGTTTCTTCCTTTAGTGCAAATGTTCCCAAATCTTAGCTTTGCTTAAAAATGAAAGAGGAACTCTGTAGAATGCAAATCAAAAATGAAAGAGGAACTTTGTAGAATGCAAATCTGGGCACCACACTCCAAGTTTGGGTCAGCAGATTTAATTCTAAACAAGGTGGTCTCTAGTGGCATGAGTAGGCCAATATTCTTGTCATTGGATTCTATAAACCTTGGGGGAAATTGACTTTTCCTTGAGGTAAAACAAAATAACACCAAAAACAAACAAAAATAACTCTCCCAAATTCAGAAACCCAAGGGCAAGAACTAAAATTTTGAGTGGAGTTTTTATATCTGGGAATGATATAATCCGTTGATTCAAAGCAGTCATTCCAGCATGGAAGAGAAAAAAAAAAACTGCACAAAATAAAGTATATATAGCCATGTGAAAGCATTGGAGAACCACCTAAGTAATGAAGACTGAGGATTTGTACAGGCTTGAATCCAGGAAAGAGTCAAGTTGGGTAAGTCCAGCCTCAGGAACTGCTTTTCTCTTCAGTGCATTTACCAATTCCTAAAGAGGCAGGTCCTTCGAGGTGTAGCTGAGCAGTGCTTTTGGCTGACTTAGGGAGCTTGAGGGGATGGGAAGGATTGAACTTCAGGACCCATATAGAGGGAGAGACCTTGGAAAACACCTTGCGCTGGCACTTTGAAAGGCTATACTCCAAGAACAAGAGTAAATAGAAATAGGCTCTCGGAGGGACTAAAGCTCATGTTTGAGTCTTTTCAATAACTGATGAGATTACTGTGAATTGTTAGCACCTCTAGCTGGGTTGCCTGCTACAAATAAAAGATACATCATTCAGGAGTGCCTAGGTAGCTCAGTCATTAAGCATCTGCATTCATGTTAGGTCATGATCTCGGGGTCCTGAGATGGAGCCCCATATCTGGCGCCCTGCTAGTTGGGAAGCCTGCTTCTCCCTTTCCCACTCCCCCTGCTTATGTTCCCCCTCTTGCTGTCTCTCTCTCTCTCCGTCAAAAAAAATAAATAAATTCTTTTAAAATAATACATCATTCAGAGCCTGATACGATCTCTTCAAACTTTGCATGTAATATCAAGCAAACTGAATCAGACATAGCAAATAAGTACAACAAAAAGTAGCAGGAAAGAAGACATGATCTTGGGTTTAAATGATGACAAAAAGTCATTAGAAAAAGACCTGTGGGAGAACCAGATCATGCAAAGATCATGCAAGGTTTTTTAAAATAAGTGTTATAAATAAGTTCAAGAAAGGAATTCACTGGAAAAATAGAAAATTTCAGATGCCAATTATAAATGTAAGAAAGAATGAAGAGCAAAATAAAAAGTAAATATGTGGGATAAAAAACACTTCTGGAATGGCAGAATAAAAACCTCTGAAAATATATTCCTCCAGAAAAAACTATGAGAACATTACAGAAAATAATCAAAACCAACTTTTTTAGCACTTGGGAAGCTAATCAGAGGATTGTAACAATTTGAGGAATGTATATTCTTAAAAAATGACAGTCTAGCTAAGAAGAATGAGTTCTGTGGCTTTTTAACCTGCTCTATTCTCATTCCCCTCCTCTCGCTCCATACTAGCTTCATGAAAGCCAGGGGCTAAGGAGCACTGAAGGGGACAGAATGGGTTTGGTATTCTCTAAAACCTTCATCTCCCAATAATTGTTACTACTTCATCTGTCTGGCAGCTACCCGCAAAGTCCACTTCAAAGGACTTACCTTTAGTTGGACTGACTCAGAATTTGCTCAGTGGGAAAGGTCCTATGCCTAGAGCATTTGTGAAAAACAATCAGCGGCAATTATTTAACACCCAGGTAGCTGACTGAGGTGGTGATACCAGCTGGGACAAACAAGAGGCTGGCCCAGAAACATAAAAGGAAAATTTGGAGAATAAGATGTTTATATGGGGTTTTAAAAAGCTCTGACATAGTCCTGGGGATGTAGAAGGTCAGGCACTTCGGCAAGACTATGATGTGTCCAGGCCAGGAAAGATCTAAGAAGACTTTAATCTCTCACAAGAGAAAATCAAGCAGAGTATGATGGTTTTGGTATATTGAGAAGGCAGAAATTAGAAGCACAGAGGCTGAGATGGCTAGAATTTGTGCAGCAGAATACATTAAAAGAAGAGGGCCATTTTGAGTTTGTTCAGAAGTTAGAGACACAGATTTTATGTTCTTTTGCTGTCTCTTTCCTTCCCACAGTCTTTTCTTACTTCAGTGATATATTCCTGGTATCAGTTTTCTGGCTCTTCTCAGCCAGAAATTCAGTGTGATTTTTTTTACAAGTGCCCCCCGCTAGCACTGGATAGCCTCAAAGACTGCAATTAACTTTAGGCTAAAGGTACCTCCTTCTAATTGCTCTACTCCTTCCCTTGAGGGTATACTACACATCCAGTTCTGTCTGCTTCAGTTCACTCTCCGTTGCCTTTCTGTATTAGTCAAGTTTCATAGGTGCTTCTTGTGAGGATGTCCTCTGGTAGAACATTACTCCACCATTAATGGAAACCTTCTGATTGATTAATCTCTGGAATTCTGAAAAAATTGATACTGACAAATACCTGATAGAAAATTTGTAAAAAGTTGCATGGAGCACTGGGTGTGTTGCATAAACAATGAATTTTGGAACCCTGAAAATAAAATAAATTATTTTAAAAAATGGAAACCTAAAAAAAAAAAAAGTAACATCTGTGTGTACATCTAATTTACTCTGAATATAAAGGCACTGATAAGAATAATGTTAATTTGAACAAGTACATGTAAGGGCATATCAAATATGCCTAAGTCCCTAGTTAGCGTAAAGTGCTTAGCCTGACACCCAATAGGCAAGAACAATGTTGGACTCCCTGCCTGTCTCCAGAATGCACTGATCTTGCTGAAGACAGTTATGGGAGGTTATTATGACCACCTACTTCTGTTTGGGTAGAGAATACTTGTGAACAAAGGATCAGCTGGAAATAAACAATAGCCAAAGGAAATAAAATGCCTGGTCAAATAGTAAACATAAAGTAGTACATATCTTCCCAGCCTATCAGCTGTCATGGCTTGTTGTTTAATAGATTGACTGCTTAATTAGTTTGTTGAATGAAAATAAATGCATTTTATAACCGTAGGTAGTTTCCTTGGTTATTTCTTTTAACTGGCATCCTCAGCCAGATCTCTGTAACCTGTGGTAGAACCTAAATTTGAGTGTACAAATTAAATTAGCAGATGGCTTAAATACAACAGCCTTGCCACTCCTGTGCTGTAGCTACCTAGTAGTTTAGCTGTATTCCTTTCTTTTAACTTTCAAAATTAGATATTATCATTAATAATTTATAAAGCAAGTTGTTTTATATTTATAGACACATTAATCATTGTATTTGTTCAATATTTCTTATGTTCCAATGTCATCCTCTAATTAATTTTCTTCTTATTGAAGTACATCTGAAGTTCCTCTCATTAAGGTGATAAACATTCAAAGATTCTGATTTCTAAAATGTCTTTACTTCACCTTTGTTCTAGTGATAGAGTTTGGCTAGATACACAATTCTTGGTTGATACACATTTTCCCCTCACATTTGTTCTTTCTACTGTCTTCCGGCTTCCCTTGTTAATGTTGAAAATTCCATCATTAATCTGTCTATCATCAACCAATCTATCATGCCTTGGTAGGTGGTCTGCCTTTTCTCTCTGATGTTTTTAAGATCTTCTTTATTTGTTTGGTGTTTGCATTTTCACTACAATATTTCCAGGTGTATATTTCTTTGTATTTTCCCTGTTTTGGAGATACCAGCAGATATTTTTCTTTCACATAATCATTGAGACATTCAGTTCTTTCTTTTTGTGTCTCAAGGATTCACTCTTCATCATCTTAATCCATCCAGCAGAAAGGAAAAGAGACAGTTGTGGAGGCACACTAGCTTTTTAGTATCTTTGGCCCAGAATGACATATGTCAATCATTTCCACTCATTTTTCATTGAACAAACACTAGTCACAAGATGACATCTAGATGCTAATAGGTCAGCTGCTTCATAATCCATCTTTTTCTTCTGGGTATAGAACACATTTATCTTCTCTCCAAGGAAAATAGCCAAAAGTCATTCAGCTCATACATTATTAGACAAAAGTCAAAGCTCTTTAAGTGACGCTCAGTGTTGTAGGCTAAATAATGGCCACCCACAGATACCAGGTCATAATCCCTAAAACAAACCAGTGTTATCTTATAAAGGAAAAGAATCTTTGCATATGTGCTTAAATTAAGGATCTTGACATTGGAGATTATTCTGGATTATGTGAATAAATCTTAGATACAATCACAAGTGTCCTCGTGAGAGAGGGGGAAGGAAATTGAGACAGGAGAAGAGAAGACAGACAAGGAGAAGACCATGTAAAGATGGATGCAGAGAATGGAGTGATGGGACCACAGCAAAGGAATAACAGCAATGGCCAAAAGCTGGAAGAGGCAAAGAATGGATAGAGCGTTAAGGACAGAAGAGGGTTTGGTTTGGAGCTCATCCTTGACAGAATGATCAAGTATGTGCGCGGCCTGGAGATCCAGAGAAGCTCTTGCTGCAAGCCTTCCCAGAGCCCAACTTCCTGCTAATATTGTAAGATGCCCAATAACATTAAAGTCAATTTCATACTTCCTTAAGTTGGACAGCGTAAGTTTCTGTTGCTTGTAACTAAATAACCTGAAATCTACTAGAAGTTACAAAACTAAATTCTGACCTCTTGAAGGTATCCTGCACCTGGAGGAGAGGGAGAGAGTGTACGTTTTAATGGGAAAATTATGAAAATAAAGGTTAACCTACATATTTATTTGGCAAAAGTTGTCCTTTTCTTTAAAGATTTTACTTATTTGAGATAGAAAGGGAGAGAGAGAAAAGGAACACAAGCACGGGGAGCGGGGAAGGGAGAAGCAGGCTTCCCTCTGAGCAGGGAGCTGATGTGGGGGTCGATCCCAGGACTCTGGGATCATGACCTGAGCCGAAGGCAGATGCTTAACCAACTGAGCCACCCAGGTGCCCCAAAAAGTTGTCCTTAATATCTCTAAATATTATTCCAATTCCTTTGTTCTGGGTACTTTAAAAATGTGTCCATTACTGATAGCATGGGCAGCCTTCTATTCTGGCAGGTTCAGAGGTATTTTAAGTTACATAATCTAACATGGAAGCAAATCTACTTCTTTTTAAAAAGTATAGAGTAGATCTTTTTTTTTTTTTTTGCCTTTTTACTGATCAATACCTGTGTAGATATTTCAGCAGCATTTCCTCTAAATGAAATTTTCTTTGAAACAGCAGAGATCAACAAATTAGTTTGATAATATTTATTCTATTAAATGGTATATTTATGTTGGCAGTAAGTGGATGCCTTAAAAATAATGTCTATTTAAAGAATAACTGTGGGATCATATTTATTTAAGATAGCATTTTAGATTGTCTATGTTATTATACCATGGCTTTTTTGGAAACAATTTCATGCTTATATTGGCAGGTGCTATTGAATTTAAAAACTGGGTCACCATTCAGAGTCCAGTAAGGAAAGAGGAATCACATAAATTTAACAGAGAAAGTTTAATATGAAGAATTAATAACTATAACCAATCCAGATTACTTTCCACAGAAAACACTAAAGAATAACAGAAGAATAGATACAGAGAAAAACCATTACCCTAAGCCTGAGAGGCAAAGCACAAAGGAACAAATCTGAAAGAGACACTCCCCCCACCCCTGCCCCGCTCCAATGGAGTGGTTATGGCTATGGCTGTGATCCTTTGATGGTGAGGTTCTCTGAGGTATAATGCCAGCAGAAATTGCCAGAAAGCTGCCTTCCAGGTGCTTGGAAAACTATCAATAGGGAAGTATTACTTCATGGAATTTGCTGGGAAGCGGTCGTCTGAAAGGGCCAACCGAGTAAGTTATCCATGGGGAAGTGTCATTCAGCAGAACTCACTGGTGGGGAGGGGACACTCCTGGGTGTCTTGTGCTCTGCTGGATATTGTGTACCACAGGAGCAAACAGAGAAAAAATACACTGGAAGGAAGCCTTGTTTTTGCTGCAGTGTTCTTTCTGGCTGGCTGCTGATAACATTTAACATTGTGTCACCTGAGAAAAGGGAAATGTTTACAGGGTCCATCTCCCATATCACAATTAGGGCAACAGAGGGTGGAATTGGAAATGAGAGGTGATCCGTTGATAACTGGCACAGGATAAGTGAGATTGCTTTCTTTTTCCTAAGTGAAAGCAAAGGATTTTTTTAAAACTTGGAATCCATTGGTTTATCTGATTAGGGAAATCAGTATTTGAGTAGAATTTCATATAGAGCTTCATATAGGTATTTAAACTGCAAAATATAATTCCTGTTTAGGTTTTAGAATATCCCCTTGAAATATTTAGGTACATTTATGCAACAAAAATACTGGAATTCTTAGTTTTAGTCTGTGAAAATGCTCTGTTGGAGAATAATTTTCTTATAAAAGAGACAGCCTGCCCACAAACAGTCCATTCCCTAAGGGGAAAATCTGTAGTTTCTTAAAAATTGAGTTCAGATTGTATTTGTGTGGTAAAGGCCAAGCTGATTTTTTATGTACTGCTGATCCATCCGGACATGGAATTGTATCCCATCCAACATGACTGGATGGGAAGAAATGGGCCATCGGCTGAAGTTGCTTGTACAAAACGTTGCAAACTGTAAAAGCGGCATGTAAAAGCTGTACCATAAGAATTTCTGTTTCGACTTTACTTTCTCTAATGTCATTTAACTCCCATAAAATTGTTCCAGTTCTCCTTTCAGAAATGATTCGTACAAGCTGTTGAAGTGACAGAGCAGTGCTCAACAGGTGGGTCAATTAACAATTTACTCTTCATGATTCTCTGAGACTCTTGGAATTTACTACAAAGTAATGGATTCTAGGTATCATCTGTAGGAAAACTAGCTCCTGCCCGAGGGTTCTGAACATTGCTACAACGTCAGACGACTGCCATATCCTTTCTCTGGAAATCGTGGCATTTCATCCTACCCTTGTAATGTTCCGAATCCTCATTATCCGGGATTTTTTTGAGGGGACTGCAGAACCAGAGAACTTGACAGGCAGTGGTTTGCCACTTCCCAAGATTTACACAGAAATATGACTGCATCCTAAAAATCAGAAAGAATGTTTTATAAGTTCTTCACTTTTGTGCTAAGTTTTCCAGGGTTTACCCAACAACATAAGGACTAACCTTATCTCAAAGTTAATTCATAAAGATTTAACCATCACTACCATGTTTCCCAATTTTGCACAATCGTTTATAATTTAAGCAGAAGGGAAATACAGCATGGGGAAAGCTAAAGTGTTTGTATCTCATATTTCCATCTAAACTGTATCGCTAGAAGGGGGGATGTTTCAGATACCAGAAAGTTGAGCATGGGCTGCTTAGCACATGCTGGTTTCTGTAAAGTTTCTATAACAGTGTTGTTATCTAATTAAGTACTATAGCTTCTCCCTCTTTAAATTAATCCCCCCCAAACTCCTCATCTTTTAATTACTGTAAAAACTGGTTTCATTTTGCTTGCAAGTAATTTTCTGCTTCCTACATTTTTGTGGTTTGCTAATTTGGAAAGAATTATAATCAGTGTATTCTATCAGAAAAAACTCTGTAATAACGACAGAGTCCAGGGTAGAAAAGTTCCATTTTCTGTGTTTGGGCAGCTTTCAAGAACTTTATTCACAGTTAGTTGGTTCAGTTAGATGGTCTTATTTGTTTTATCAGACAAGAGACAGTTCCTTACACATATGGTAATATGTTAGAGCTGCTACATAAGAAAAGAACTAATTTCCTCCCTCCCTCTGTTCCTTCCCTTCCTTCCTTCCTTCCTTCCTTCCTTCCTTCCTTCCTTCCTTTTGTTTTCTATTCAGGTTGAATATTCTCCTTCTTTTTCATTTACAGGACCCTCCCTGAGATTTATAAAACTCCAAATAAAACTGATAAAAACAGAGAATGATAATTTTATCTTTTTATATTTGTTTAAGTGAAAAGTCATCCACAATTTTTTTTCTCTTGCGATTAAAAACCAGGTAAAAGATATCATGTTAAGACAAATGACCATGCAATTGAAGCTATCCAATGGTTTTGAAACCCTAGCAGCGTCTGCCAACTCTTGCTTTTAAGAGTGGAGAGGTTTATGAGAACTTTTATAGTCTTATCTTGGAGGGAAAAACAATCTATAAAAAGCCTTGTATTGCTTCTGAATCATGACATTATCTCATAAATAAAGACTCAATAAAATTTGACTATAAAAGGAGAGAGAGAAGGAACACTATTTATAGTGAAATGGTATCTTAAAGACTATCAAATTCAGTTAAATAATTTGGGATTTTTTTTTTCAAAGAACTAGGTACAGAAAACTCTTTAAGGAAGGAAAGTACTTTGGTGCAATACAAAGTTAGCCATTTAACTTAAAGTTTGATGGCCTACTTGTCTTTTGTGTTGTGTATCATCTTGATAGGAATGTGCCTGGATATTTGGCTAAACGTTATTTCTGGATGTGTCTGTGAAAGTGGTTCCAGATAACATTAGCATTTGAATTGATAGACTCAGTAGAATGGATTGTCTTCCCCCACATGGATGTGCATTATCCGATCCATTAATAGGACAAAATAGGTGGAAGAAGGGAGAATTTGCCCTTTCACCTGACTGCTGACTGAGACATCAGTTTTCTCCTGCCCTCTGACTTAAGATTTACACCACAGATTGCCCTGGTTCTCGAGCCTTTGTGTTCTGACTGGACTACATCATCAGCTTTCCGGGGTCTCCAGCCTGCAGACAGTAGATAGTGGGACTTCTCAGTCTTCATAACTGTGTGAGTTATTTCTTCATAATAAATCAATCTCTTTCTTTCATATCTCTCAACATATAGAAATAGTTATGGATATGTAGCTATAAAGATAAAGATAGATGGATATATGATAGATTAGATAGCTAGATAATCGATAGATAGATGATCCATAGATAGATGATTGATAGATAGATAGATGATCACTAGATAGATCCTATTGATTCTATTTCTCTGAAGAGTCCTGACTAATACATCTTCACTAGGTTCCATTCTCAAAAAAATACTATTCATGATTGTGTTTGACTATATTTGAAGAATTCTAATTTAAAAGCAATTAGTCACTTGGAAGTGATTATGGGATTTAAAAACAGCATTGGGAGGGATGATGAAGAAGATTATGGAAGTAAGTGCTTATGGACAATGAATATAACTCAGTTATAACTGAGCTGACATATAACTGACATATAACTCAGTTGACAATGATTTGATAATAATTTGTATAGATGAAGGAAAGCACGGTTACTTTATTACCCTGATTCATTTTTTTTCTTTTTAAAATTAATTATTTTTATTAACATATAATGTATTATTTGCCCCAGGGGTACAGGTCTGTGAATCGTCAGGCTTACACATTTCACAGCACTCACCATACCACATATACTCCCCAATGTCTATAACCCAACCACCCTCTCCATACCGCCCTTCCCCCCAGCAACACTTAGTTTTTTTGTAATATTAAGAGTCTCTTATGGCTTGTCTCCCTCCCAATCCCATCTTGTTTCATTTTGTTCTTCCCTACCTTTCAAACACCCCACATTGCCTCTCAAATTCCTCATATCAGGGAGATCATTGCAAATGGCAAGATTTCATTTCTTTTGATGGCTGCATAGTATTCCATTGTATATATATACTACAGCTTCTTAATCCATTCATCTGTTGATGGACATCTGGATTCTTTCCATAGTTTGGCTATTGTGGACATTGCTGCTATACACGTTCGGGTGCACGTGCCCCTTCGGATCACTACATTTGTATCTTTAGGGTTTAGCCTTCTCTAACACTGGTGAGGGATATGAGCCTTTCTTTATTAATGCTGGGAGAAGGTAGAAATACAGGTCTCCCACAGGGCCTCTATTGACACCCTAGTTGTATGCAGGCGGTAGGTTGTTGAAGGTTACTTCAGTACTTCTGGGTTAGGGTGAAAATTCAGATTTTCCACTAAACCTTTGCTGATATGGAATGCCTGCTTATTGTTTCCTATGTGGACTCCACGGACATGTTGAGCAAGAATAGAGGTGGCTTCATTACCCCTGAGCAGGGCTTAGGGTTCTGACTCTCCACTAGTCCTCATCTGACACCACTGAAGCATGGAGGGGGAGGGGTACTTTATTACCACAGTGTGGGTAGACAGATTTTACTGACACCTGCAGAGCAGGATGGAACTCATTAATGCTTAAAGGCGATGGATTTCGTACCTCCTCACTCAGTCTTCTCTAACACCACACAAACAGGTCAGGGTCAGGGTGGAAATCTAAATCTTTCACTCAGCCTGTTTTGACCCAGAGGGGCAGGGTTATCATGGGGGTGACAGTTTTTTTCTGTGGCATTTGTTTGGTGTTGAGCTGTGATTATCCAAGATGCCCCTTTCCTGGTCCTTTGGGCAGAGGAAAGTAGACTTTTTGATGCTTAGTTGTCTGTGCCCATTAGCATTTCCTGCTTGTTGGCTTTTTCAGTTACAAGTCTGGGACATATGAAGCAGAAAGAAAACCCAAGGACTCACCGTGATAGTATGGGTCACCATCTATATCCTTGGGTATCCTTTGGTCTACAGTCCTTAGCCAGTTTGTCTTCCCCACCCCCCACCTTTCAGAGGCTTCTTTTGTTTGCTATATATAGTGTCTAGGATATCTAGCTGTACCTAGTGGGAGAAATTGGAGAAAATGCCTCTAACCCATCTTTCCAAATTGAGAATGAATTTTTCAGTGATTAGTTGTAACAGTATTAAAGAAAAAGAAAGGAAACTTGAGTCACATGGGAGTAGGATGGAAAGGAAATCATTTAAAAAGCCCCCCCCCCCCCCCCCCCCCCCCCCCCGGCCAAAAAAAAAGTGAGACAAGGCAAGGATTAATTGGCTGAATATGGTGAAACTGCTCATTGGACTTTGTAACCATTGTGTTCTCATACGGTATTTCTCAACTGTGGCCATATTGTCCACAAATATGCAGTTACCCCTAGGCCCTCCCTGGGGACAATGAGATGGAAATGCCCAAATCTTTGGGTAGAAACTGGCTAACACAATAGTAATGGCTCACTGAAACTTTCTCCAGGATTCTTGCTTAAGGGCTGGGCAGACCTGGCACCACGGTCATTGCCTGCCTGCTTGGTTATATGATAAACAAGTGTTATTTGTTTGTTTGTTTGTTTCCTACCCATCTGCAATCTTGACTTCTTTCATTACCATTCTAGGTAAAAGCAATACAAATCTTGGTGTTGCCAGAAATTCCATTTAAAAGAGGACCTCATGGTTTTACCAGACTTGTGAGCCCTGAGCTTTTATTTTAACCTACAGCCCATAACCTCAAAATATCCCAAACTATGCAAATAAAGTTGTTTTTGGAAGAAGGATGTTCCCCAGAAACCTAAAAATCCCCTGTCCTTCAGTTCTCCAGTGTTCCATCATTGAAGTCAAAATTTTCATATTTATTACATGAGAATCATATCTCACTCTTTTAGCTGAGCCAGCTGGGACGAGAATTTTCACAGTATGGATTGATGTTGAATACCAAGATAGATTCATGACTGATAAACCAGTAAAACAGTTATTTTAGGAAACTTAACACCCAACATATCACCTGGGACCAGTGTTGAAATTTGCTCTGCATATTTAACCAGCAAACTAGGGTTTGTCCAAGCATGTGTCAAGTATACAGTTTGAATGTGTGCTCCTTCAAGGAGTGAGGCAGGCCTTAAGAGAAAGTGAGGCAGTTGGCAATTTTCTTAGATATCTGAGTCCAATACCACAAAACCTTATGAGTACTTTTGAAGAGGATGGGGAGAAAAGAAAATGTGTCACAGAACTGGACTTGAGGGGTTCTGTTTTCTAGAAGCAATGCAAGTAAAAATAATATACTCATATTGTCACATATCAGCATACCTAGACATTTCCAGGTACACATTAAGTGAATTTAGGAAAATATCAGTGCAGAATTACAAAAACTTGCCATGGTCTCTGTCTTGCTCCACCATTTCAGAGTGGGTCATGCTTAGAGGAGGGAGGGTATCTTCATGGGCTACTTGTATTTTGAAATAAAATATTGTTGGTTGTTCACTACAAGTATTTGTACCTCCGAAGATTTCAGTACCTAGAAGTGTATATACTAGGTATTCAGTAAACATGTGTTCATTGACCAAATTTCTCACTATCAAAAAATAATAATTTTCAATTACCACAGCTTCCCAAATTCTGGGTAGAACTCAAGCTTATCATCAAGACTCTAAGAGATAATGCAGTTCCTAGGTGTGTGATTTATTTGACAGAAGACTGAAAATGTCATGGATTAATATTTCTACATATGAATAGGGTTTCTCTCACCTTTGCTGTTTTTATATTCTTCTCTCCATCAGCTAGAGCATTACTTATTTCCTTACTGGTTTCCAAAGTATTTAATCAATTAATGATCTTTTAATCTCTTCAACATGATCTTTTTAAAGGAGTATTTGATGAGTAACACAAAACTTTCTACTGCCCATTGAAATAAAAAGGATTCCTGGATAAACTCAGGGGTTCATTTAGACATTCCAGATGAGTTTGAGGGATTGGAGTACAACTGATACATTTATTTTGTTTCTCAACACCTCATGGAGACATCAGCATTACGGAATAAAAACCACTGTTAATCAGATGGGTCTGTGTATCAGTTAGGATACACTAGCCTGTGGTAAAGGACAAACTTAATCTAGTAATCTAGAATTAATATAATAATGGGTAGACAAAAACATAATATTTCTTTTTTTTAAAGATTTATTTATATATTTGAGAGAGAGCTTGGGCAGAGGGAGAGGGAGACAAGCAGACTCTCTGCTGAGCATGGAGGCTGACACAATGCTGGATCTCATGTCCTTGAGATCATGACTTGAGCTGAGATCAAGAGTCTGACTTTAACAGACTGAGCTACTGAGGCATCTCCAACAGAAGTTTCTTGATCAATAGCTGTCCTAACGGGTGTTCCAGATTCTGACTCTTATTTAGGAAGCAAGGCCTTTTCCAGGTTATACAGCTTGTATCTCTGCAGCTTCTATGGCCTTGTCTGTCTGTGTCATGACAATGAAAGCAGGAAGAACATAGAAAATCCTGTGTGGGAGGTTTGGGGGGTAGGCTGGAAGTGGCCCCATATTATCTCTGCTCTTGTATCCCATTGGTTAAAACTCAGTTACATGGTCATATCTCTCAGCAAGGGAGGATGGAATATTGGTCCAGGAAAAAGATAAAATGAATTCAATTGGATAAACACCTCTGTTCAACTGATGACAATACACACTTTGTTCACACCCTAGGCTAGTACCTCAGAAATAGAAACATCCCTAGAAACTAAGAGGAGCAAGGAAATTATGAGAGATCATAGATAGCCTCTCATCCTCTAAGTCTTTCAGACTTGTGAGATGAGGAGCAGCAGAATGGTCCTATATACCTGGAAAGACATTAGAGGTCTCCTCCAGAGAGGATGCATGAACAGACCCCTCGAATGGGAGGGACCAATGACTTAGAAGTGACCTATTTGGACAGAAATCGATGGAAAATGAATTATGGATTTTTCTGCCAATCCCAGGGGACAGCAGCATGTATACAAAGTAACACAAGGGCCAGATGCCCAGAAACTCCCACCCACCCGTACCTCAGTGATATGGATACTTAATGAATATTAAATTTTCATGATCTGGCTACTTGGAAGTTTGCTATAGAAAATAAACTAGGTAATAGAAAAACAAAATTTTATTTTCTGCACACTTGAATTTCTGTACTGTGTTTTGTACCTACCACACCCAATTAAATATTTAATCGTACTGCAAAAATTAAGGATTTGTTAAATTTTTGAATATGCTAGCTTACTAAATGCTCTCATTGACCTCTGAGAAACTTAACTGACATAGATAGTTCTGAAATGTATGTAAAGTAGTCATATACCTTAAAGTACATTCTTTATCGTGTTATCCTATGATGGATTAGAGTGTAAGCATTCTACTCAGATTTAATTCCTAGGCCTACTACAAGATAGCTTTGTGATTTGGGGTAACATACCGTATCTTTATGTGCTCCTGTTTTCTCATCTATACGATGGCAGTACTGAAGTACCTAACTCAGGATTGTTGGAGGCTGAGGATGAGGTACTACATCAATGAGAACATGGTGTCTACTGGAGAGCATGTATCTTGTAAATACTACTGATACTTATTTGTACTTCTGGGGACTTATGTGTCCTGTTGCTACTGCCTGGGATGCTTTCATTACTCCCTCCCACTCTCCCCTCAGGCTTCCTTTCCACTCAAGTTATTGCTACTCATCCAGTCTTGTCAGTTCATACCATATATCACCTTCTTTTCAAAATTGCAACCATTCTTTCATGTCTGTTAATAGTTTCCACCTATTTTCTTGGGAACAGTGGTATTGATGAAATGAGAATAGCAACTAGTATTGTTTCTGTCACTGTGATTTTTAATTATTTTATTAATGAATCTTCAAACTCTCCTATACTCTTTCAAAGTGTTTTATTGTTCGCATATTAAGGGTAAGAAAATCAACACTCTGAGAGGATTGCTAATAAGCAAGGAATCTAGAATCAGTCTGGTTTATTTGGTTTCTATTTACCATATTACCTTGCTATTTCTTTTTTTTTTTTTTTTAAGATTTTATTTATTTATTTGACAGAGAGATAGCGAGAGAGAGAACACAAGTGGAGGGGAAAAGCAGGCTTCCTGCTGAGCAGGAAGCCCAATGTGGGGCTCTATCCCAGGACCACGGGATCATGACCTGAGCAGAAGGCAGATGCTTAACAGACTGAGTCACCCAGGCATCCCTGCTATTATTTCTCACCTTCATGTCTTCTTCACAAAACTATGATCCCCTTGGTACAAGGAAGCATATTTGTCTTCTTTGAATAATTCTCTATGCCTAAATAAAAAAAGGTTGAGTAAACTTGGGACTAATTTATGTAGTGTCTATTATTTTTAACATTTTTTTTGTCCATTACATATGAGCACATGTGTGCAGGTGTGCATATGTGACTGTTAGAAGAGAAGGAGTATTGAAGAAGACACAAAAGGATGGAAGAGCATTCCATGCTCATGGATTGGAAGAATAAACATTGTTAAAATGTTTATACTGCCTAGAGCAATCTATAATTTCAATGCCATCCTGATCAAAATTCCATTGGCATTTTTCAAAGAGCTGGAACAAACAAATCATAAAATTTGTATGGAACCTGAAGAGACCCCGAATTGCTAAGGAAATGTTGAAAAAGAAAAACAAAACTGGGGACATCACATTGCCTGATTTCAAGCTTTACTACAAAATTGTTATCACCAGGACAGCATGGTGCTGGCACAAAAACACATAGACCTGTGGAACAGAGTAGAGAGCCCAGATATGGACCCTCAACTCTATGGTCAAATAATCTTCAACAAAGTAGGAAAAAATATACAGTGGAAAAAAGACAGTCTCTTCAATAATGTTGCCGGGGAAATTAGACAGTTATGTATAGAAGAAGGAAACTCGACCATTCTCTTACACCGTACACAAAGATAAACTTGAAATGTGAGGCAGGAATCTATCAAAATCCTATAGGAGAACATAGGCAGTAACCTCTTTGAAATCGGCCACAGCAACTTCTTTCAAGATATGTCTCCAAAGGCAAAGGAAACAAAAGGGAAAATGAACTTTTGGGAATTCATCAAGATCAAAAGTTTCTGTACAGCAAAGGAAACTGTCAACAAAACAAAGAGGCAACCCACGGAATGGGAGAAGATACTCGCAAATGACACTACAGAAAAAGGGCTGATATCCAAGATCTATAAAGAACTCCTCAAACTCAACACACACAAAACAGATAATCACATCAAAAACTGGGCAGAAGACATGAACAGACACTTCTCCCAAGAAGACATACAAATGGCTAACAGACACATGAAAAAATATTCATCATCATTAGCCATCAGGGAGATTCAAACCAAAACAACCGCATTGAGATACCATCTTACACCAGTTAGAATGGCCAAAATCAACAAGATGATAAACAAGTGTTGGAGAGGATGTGTAGAAAAGGGAACACTCTTACACTGTTGGTGGGAATGCAAGTTGGTGCAGCCACTTTGGGAAACAGTGTGGAGATTCCTTAAGAAATTAAAAACAGAGCTACCCTATGACCCTGCAATTGTACCACTGGGTATTTACCCCAAAGATACAGATGTAGTGAAAAGAAGAGCCATCTGTTCCTCAATGTTCATAGCAGCAATGGCCACAGTTGCCAAACTGTGGAAAGAACCAAGATGCCCTTCAAAGGACAAATGGATAAAGAAGATATGGTTCATATATACAATGGAGTATTATGCCTCCATCAGAAAGGATGAATACCCAACTTTTGTATCAACATGGATGGTACCAGAAGAGATTATGCTGAATGAAATAAGTCAAGCAGAAAGAGTCAATTATCATATGGTTTCACTTACTTGCAGAGCATAAGGAATAACATGGAGGACATTGGAAGATGGAGAAGAGAAGTGAGTTGGGGGAAATCAGAGAGGGAGACAAACCATGAGAGACTGTGGACTCTGAGAAACAAACTGAGAGTTTTGGAAGGGAGGACAGTGGAGGGTTGGGTGAGCCTGTAGGTGGAGGGCACATATTGCACAGAGCACTGGGTGTGGTGCATAAACAATGAATTTTGGAACACTGAAAAAAATAAATAAATAAAATAAATAGAAGAGAAAGAGTAGACATACTCTTTTCTGCCCAATCTCTTCTCAGTAGAGTGGTATTTAGTTCCCGCTGGATTATATTAGCTATATAATCATTAGTTATATTAAAAACATTTTTCTTTATTGATCAATTTATTTAAAATTTTTTCTTTAATTTCTTTATGCCTCATTTTCTTCATCTGTAAAATAGAATCTGGGAGTTGCTAAAGGATAAGATTCAATGTCTTGTTCGATATCTGCCATACAAAGGCCCAAACTGCAGCATACACAGAAAGAACTCTGATGGTTAGGCATAATTTTGTAGAGCAACAGCTTGAAAGTCTTGAGAAGGTTTTTGTTTTGTGTTGTGCTGGTTACAGAGGCACGAGTGGGTTGACGTCAATCATAGAAGCATGTTTGGTGTTGCTAATGGAAGCAGAAGGAGGGTGATGGCATTCTGAGACCTGATCTTTCTTGGTTATAGAGGGATGTTCACTGAGGTGAATTGTCACCAACCAAATAGACAAATTTAAAAATCAATTGCAGTGTTACCATTGCATTATAACCATCACTGGTGGATCAGACACGTTTAAAACCAGTTCTGGTGGTTATATGTTCCTGTGACTATAGAATCATCAGTATTTTCTTTGGAGTCTGTGGCCTTTTATTCTCAGGCTCTCTTTCTGTCCCTCCTAAAGCAATCTGCAGAAGCAAACACTGCCATCAAGGGTCAACATGTACTCACCAGTTTTGTTGATTTGCCTTAAACGTGGGGCATAAAAACATTTTAGACTCTGGCAAACCGATGATAAAACAATTATAACAAAAAGTTCTCTAAGAGGGGACTAGAAGGCAATTTTCAACCATGATGTGTTTTTCCAGGTCTGACCAAGAAAACAAGTCTCAGAGACGTTTTGTGTCTACTTTATTCAAGGTGCTATTTGTTTTTCTAAATACACTTTATTGAGAAATAATCTCTATGCAATAAATTGCACTTATATTTAGTGTCCATGAGTTTCGACAGACATGTGTAGCTATGCAAACACAAAATCAATCAAGAGATGAAACATTTTCATTATCAAAAGAAGTTCCCGCCTATCCCTTTGTAGTTAATTCCTCCCTACCCACCCTACCCCAGGCAATCACTCACCTACATTCTACCACTATAGATTAATTTCGCATGTTCTAGAATTTCATGTGACTAGGGTCACCCAATATGCACACTTTTGTGTCGGGATCTTTTGAGAGCATAATATTTGTGAGACTCATCCATGTTGTGTATGTCTGTAATCTGACTCTTCCCATTTGTGAGTCATCTTCCATTGTGTGCATATACCGTTATTTATTGGTTCATTCAGTAGTTGGTGAGCATTTGCATTGTTTCAAGCTGTTATTTTCGATAAAACTTATAAATGTCCATTTAAAATCTTTTTTAGACATCTATGTTTTATTCGTTATCGGTTAACATGGTAGGTGATGTTTGACCCTATAAGAAATTGCCATCAGTTCTCTAAAATTGTTATGTCACTTAACACTTTTACCAGAAATATTTGAGATTTTTGTTGCTCTACTTCCTTGTCAGCACTTGGTATTGTCTGCCTTTTACATTTTAACTATTTTATAAGATGCGTAATGGTATCATATTGTAGTTTCAATTTGTATTGCTTCAATGATTAGCTATGTTCAGCACCTTTTCATATGCTTATTTGGATACTCATATATCTTTATGAAATATTTATTCAAAATCTTACCTTTTGAAATATTTTATTTTACTGTTGAGTTGTAAAATTTCTTTATATGTTCAAGATACCTGTGCTTTGTCAGATATGCAAATTATAGATATTTCCTCCTGGGTTGTGGCTTGCATTTTCATTTTCATAATGGTGTCTTTCACCATAAAAGCATCTACTCTAGATGTAGAGTAGATGCTTTTAAATTTGATGCTTTTAAATTTGATGCTAGAGTAGATGCTTTTAAATTTGATGAGGTCTTTTTATGTTTGTATCTGTGATCCATTTTAAGCTTATATTTTTGCATAGTATGATGTGAGCAATGAGGATAGTTAGTCTTAAACTGAGACCTAGTTGCTTCAGCATTGTTGAAAACACTATCCTTTTCCTGTTGAATTACCTTGCCATTTCTCTTGAAAATCTGTCAATCTATCTGTAGACTTTCTAGTCTATTACTTTGATGTATTTATCTCTTCTCACTTTTCACTAATGTCTTAATTACTATAATTACTCTAATAAGTCTTGAAATCAGTAGCTTAAAAGTCAAATTTGTCCTTCTTTAATTTCTCAGATCAGTGTTCTTCAGTTTTCAGTGCTTGAGTTGCTCATATATTGTTGTTACTCCTGTTTTTGTGTGTGTTATAAATACGTCATAATGCAAATAAATTGTTACTTAATTGAATATTACAGATGATTTCTTTTCCTGAAACTAAAATGCTGCTTATTAGGTATAACTCTGATTCCTATAGTATATTAAAAAATATTTAGCATGTCTCTAGTTCCATGTACTGTAAGATATATAAATTCTCCCAGGCCTTTCTCTACTCCTGGGAAACTTCATTAATACGGTATATCTTGGTATTATTCGCCTTTTCCTTTGTGTGAACACATCAGTTGAGTATTATGTTGGTTTCTGTTTTCTCATTGCTGGTACCAGGAAGATGTACCAGTAGAGCTTACGTATGAAGAAATGCAGGCACCAAGACCAGAACAGAAGGCAGTATTGGTGTTTAGGCAATTAATGATCTTGAGATTATTATCAGTATGATTTAAAAAATTAACAAATGAAACAAGTTTTTAAATATTCTAGAGAATTTGCAGTGCCTCTGTTGTTAAAAAACTAATTCAGATGGCGCTAGTGAATTATACAGAACATCATTTCAAATGCAATAATCCATATGGAGTGGTCAGTCTTTCCTTGTCCTGATCTGATTCTGAAATATACTAATTGCTTTGTGAACATCTGCTAACCCTTATTTAGGTGCTGCATCTCACCTTCTAAATCACTCACAAATTGGGGAAAATTGTGAAAATTTTGTGGAAAAGTTTGTCAAAAATTTGTGAAAAAAAAAACACAGTACCACTTTATAATTTTCTTTTTACCGCACTTTCTCAGCATTTTTGCCATAAAATCTCTTTGAGCAAAATGAATTTTGAATACTTCCCTGTCCTCTACATAGGAAAATTGTGTATGTGTCTCTGTTTCTGCATTTGAAAAATAAAAATAGTAAAAGCTGACCCAGATGATTATTACAAGGACTAAATGAGAAAGTACTAAAAGTTCCTATAAAAAAGAAGATGCCAGAAATATTAGTACTCTTACTTCCTTGATACCAGCGGGTGAATAATAGCAAAGATGTTTTAGCTAGTTTGGTTTTCTCTACAGCTCCATGAATCGATGAATTTTAAAGATTCATATATATTTTTAAAAATCATATTGAAGTTTTTAGTAATTCAATGGCATAACAGGAAAATTTCACAGATATAAGCTCCATTTATTTGGTATCCCACACTTTGATAATGTATCACACATTTGCCAACTACCATTTAACTCACTCAGTTGAGGATGACTGAAGGAACAGACTGCTGAAGACTTTTCTTCCTTTCATATAGAGTTGACTTTGATTGGGAGAGCCTCAGAGTAGCATGGATGATGTCGTGTAAAGTGAAATAGTCATCACTTAACCATGGCATAAATTCAATTATAATTGTGTCTTATATTATAAGGTATAATTAGGCAAAAATCAGGTTATGATTTCAGTTTATATAATTACTGTAGTAAAAGATACAATGTTTGAGTTCAGTAAGGCAATTGTTTTTTTCTGTGTTTTTGCATTCCAATTCTCTCTTACAGTTTCGACTTCCCAGGAGTGGTTTTCAATTGTCTCCCTCCCCCCTTCTTAAAGTCACAGTACACATTTACTTTTTCACTCACTTTCCACATAATTTCATTTTCTATGAAAGAGAAAGCAGCTCAGCAAGGAAAAGAGAACTACAATATCAGCCTTGTGGTTGTGTGGGTAAAACTAACAGGCACTTCCCTTTCAGCCCTGCTTTGACTTCAAGTCACTTAAACACTTCCTGACAACAATTTAGTGTCAAAATGCCCATATAATGTGACGACCTTCTGTACTGAAAATGTTGCAGCCTTAATGCAGCTGGGAGAATAAAACAAGATTATGATTTTGATTATTGAATATTATATAATATTTTGATAACATTATTATTAATATTCAGAAGGAATAGTCAGTAAGTGCATGGCATTTTGTAGTCTCTGACCAAGAAAAGAGGCAGATAAATTGGAAGTATTTTTGTTGCATTTCTTTTTTTTTCCAAAGGGCCCAACAATATACTTTTATTTGTTAATTTTAGGGTAATGTTTTTAGACTTTTTAAGCACATGCTCATTTTTGAGTGATCCATAAAAACACAAAGAGAAAATACAAAACCTTTTTCTCTAGAAATCACAGTTTTTTTTGTGTTGCATTTTTAAGCTTCCTCAGATACTATTCCTAACACCTATTGACCTTAGGTGTTGTATGTTGGAACTGACAGCACGTATAAAGATGTGGACTTTAAGTTATTGATTTGCTAGAGTCATTAAAAATCCTTGAGTTTGAAAAATGACAATGCTAGCCAATTTGTTAGATAATAGATATTTTTAAGTTAAAAATAATTGCTACTTTTTTGTGACATCTTTTTGAAAAATCTCGACAGTTTTCAACACGTCACTACAAACTATTAACACCTGAAAAAAAATGGCATAAGATACGTTTCATATTTGTTTTTTCTGAAATTCCAATCATACCTGAGTAAGCGTTTTTTGTTTCTAAAATCATTTGACAGAACAGTCTCCTGGGTTTTGATTCCCTTCGATGTATTATCACAGCTTTGTTTTTAAAGGTTGCTATCCAATAACTAATGTCCCTTGAGAATCTCTTTTGATTTTTGGTAATCTGTTTCCCTATTGAGTAAAACCTTAAAACTGCTTTGACCGAAGGACCTTTGCCTTAAGACTAAAAATGTATTTGGTTCCTGTTCAAACCTAGAGAAGTGAATTACGAGGTCAGAGCTTCTTCTGTTATTTATTTGATAATGAAAATAATATATCACATTAATTCAGCCTTCATTTCTATTTTAGAGTACCTATGGAAGTATTCCTTTTTTAAAAAGTCTGCAATTCACTTTGTCGTTGTGATTGTGGCCAGTTCGTGATGAAGCCATGAAAGCATTGCCTCGTGGTGGTCACACAGTCCTGAGAGCAAAAAACAGCATGCGGGGCCTCTGATTCTCAGCTCACCTCTTCGCACAAGACTTCGAGGCCAAATCTGACCTCCGATCATTTTTGTTGCCTGCTTTCCTTTTCATGTCCACGGATAAGCAAGGGTAACGCAGCTGTCTGTGTTTTCGCAGCTGAGCGAAGTGAAGTGAAGGGGTCACAGAGGTCGAGATGACAACGGAACTCTTGGTGTTTTGCTCCCCAGGCTGCTGCTCAGTCCTTCCCGTCCTGCTGCCTTTGAAAACACACTTCTCCGAAAGGAACTCCTTCCATTTCAAGTGTTCAAAGGTGGACAAATCTTGTGGAGTTTAATAAACATGAAAGGATTGTCCGTTTCAAGTGAGCAGTTTGCAAACGGCGGTAAGAGAAAAGACTGTGCCTTACTGTGTCTCCTACAGCTGTTCAGGGTGTGGTGACAGAAAATGAACTAATCACAGGGAATTAATAAATACCTATGCAGATGAGGGGCAAAATGAGTGGATTAGTGGTTACCCCTTTCCACTGTCTGAACTATTGATAAGAATGGTTTCTTCATAAACATAACAGGAGAGTGTATTAAAATTCTCCCACAATCACTTTTTTTTTTTAAGATTATATTTATTTATTTGACAGAGAGAGATCACAAGTAGGCAGAGAGGGAGGTGGAGAGACAGGGAGGGACGCAGGCTCCTCACTGAGCAGAGAGCCCAATGTGGGGCTTGATCCCAGGACCCTGGGATCATGACCTGAGCCGAAGGCAGAGGCTTTAACCCGCTGAGCCACCCAGATGCCCCAACCCACAATCACTTTTAACCCAAAATTATATTGTTAGAAAATGTTTTTATGAAACTGAATAAAATGAAGGCATGTTTACAGACTGACTTATTTAGAACAAGCACTGCAAAAACTTGAAAAAGAAATGAGTGTTATCCTGAAAATAAAACTCAGGCAAAACATAAACTCAGAATGCTCGAAGTAAAATCTGTTATCTCAACCAAGTATCAATCATTTCACATATCCTTGTTGGATTCTGGAAGTGGGGGGTTTCTCCCATGTCTGGGTGGCAATTTAGAAAGCAACCCTTTTGTCTCAAGACAAAATTTTCCGAATGTATACCGTTAAAGTATGTTTGCCTAACAGAATCCCCGCTGGTGAGATCAGAATACACGAAATCTTGTAACAATTAATAAAATGGGGTTTTATAAACATACTGGCAAATCTCAAAATGTAAATACTTTTTGTTCAATATCCTATGCAGTTGAAATTCTACAACTTTGAACTTAAGCAAGTTGTTCAATGAACATTTTAGCAGAAAATGGGGTGCCTGGGTGGCCTATTCTACTAACCGTGTGGCTCTTGATTTTGGCTCAGGTTATGTTCTCGGGGTTGGAAGATCAAGCCCCATGTCGGGCTCTGCGTTAGATGGGGAGTCTGCTGGAGTTTCTTGCTCCTCCTCTCCCCTCTTCCTCCAACCCCCACAGTCTCCTTCCTTCTCTCTCTCTCAAATAAATAATCTTTTTAAAAAAATCAGTAAAAAATAAAAAAATTTGTAATAATGTTTTTGCAAAGAACATCTTTATATACATCCTTGGCCCTTTGCAATTTTGTATTTTTTGTATGTTATATTTTATTTACTCAACTGTCAGAATATAAGTGCTATGGAAGACATATGTTTAGAAATTTCACTGCACGATCTGAGATAAAGCCCATTACTCTTTTTTCCCATTCCCACGTCCATACTTTTTGTCTAAATCATTCAAGTGAAAACTATTCAGGCTGAGCTGAAGTGAAGAAGAAATGTAGAGTGGGTAGTGCTTACAGCAAGAAGCCTCTGTCTCAGCCTTATTCCTTAAATTGAACGTCACGTAATATCATTCATTCAGATAAATGCCTAAAAGTGCAATTGTGTTGTCATATGGTTGTTAGGTGTGTAGTTTCATGAGAAATTGCCAAGTTATTTTAAAGAATGGCTGTATTATTTTCCATTCCCATAACAAGGCATGGTTTCCCAAATGCTCACCAGTATTTGATGTTTCACTATTTTTTGTTTTAGCTCTTCTGATAGTTATATAGTGATATGTCATTTTACTTTCAATTGGCATTCCTCTAATTGCTAACAATTTTGATCATCTTTTCATGAGCACATTTGCTATTTCTTTAAGCTCTTCGGTGAAATATTTGTTCATGTCTTTTGTCCATTTTCTAACTGGATTGTCTGTTTTAATACTGTTGAGTGTGAAATTTGTTCATATATTCTAGATATTAACCCTTTCTTGGATATATGTTTTGCAAATATTTCCATCCAATCTGTAGCTTGTCTTTTCATCCTTTTTAAAGGGTGTTTTAATACACAAAAGTTTTAAATTTTGGTGTGGAGCAGTTTGTCAGTTTTTATATTTATACATTGTGCTTTGGGTGTCAAATCTAAGAACTGTTTTGTCCTAGATCCTGAAGATTTTCTCCTGTGTCTTATTTCAAAAGTTTTATAATTTTACATTTAAGTTTGTGACCCATTCTGACTTAATATTTGTATAAGATAGGGGTTCAGGTTGAGATTCACATTTTTGACTTTGGATGTCAAGCTGCTCCAGAACATTTGTTAAAAAGTTTTCCTCATGGAGTTGTTTTTACATCTTTTTAAAAAATCAGTTGGCAGAATCACATCCCATTGTAAGGATACATCACATTGATTTACCCATTCATCAGCTGATGGACACTTGAGTTATTTCCTCATGTTGGTTACTATTAATAATTCTGCTATGAATATTTGTGTACAAGTATTAATGTGGTCACATGTTTTCATATTTATGGATGTATACTTAGGAGTAGAATTACTGGGTCTTATGGTAACTCTGTGTTTAACACTTTGAGGAACTGCCAAACGATTTTTCAAAGTGGCTGTACCATTTTATATTCTGAACACCAATGTGTGGGAGTTCCAATCTCTCCACGTCTCTACCAATACTTGTTGTCTGTCTTTTTCATTAAAACCAGCCTCATGGACATGAAGTAGTATCTCATTATGGTTTTTCTTTTTATATTTGTAATGGCTAGTGTTGTTGTTTTTTTTTTAATTTTTTATTTCTTTTCAGGGTAACAGTATTCATTGTTTTTGCGCCACACCCAGTGCTCCATGCAATTCGTGCCCTCTCTAATACCCACCACCTGGTTCCCCCAGCCTCCTACCCGCGGCTAGTGTTTTTAATGTTGAGCGTCTTTTCATGTGTTTATTGGTCATTTGTGTATTTTCTTTGGAGAAATGTCTATTTGGATCCTTTGCCCATATTTTCCTTGGATTATTTGTCTTTTTATTAATGAAGGGTATATTTTGGATATTTATATATTTTTTATATATTTTGGATATAATTCCCTTATCATATATATGACTTACAAATATTTTCTCCTATTATGGAGGCTATCTTTTTGTTTTCTTGATGATGTAGTTTGCAGCCCCAAAGATTGTAAGTTTAATGAGGCCCAATTTATTTAATATTTCTTCTGTCACTTGTGCTTTGTTGTCGTCGTCTCTGAAGGCTTTACCTAATCCAGGGTCATGCTAATTTATTCCTATGTTTTCTTCTAAGGGTTTTATAATTTTAACTATTACAATTAGGTCCATGATCATTTCAAGTTTATTTTTATGTATGGTATTAAAAAAGAGTTCCAAGTTCATGTTTTTTGGCACATGGATATCCAGGTTTTTCAGAACCTTTTGTCAAAAAGAATTTTCTTTTTCTATTGAATGGACTAGGTACCTTTGTTGAATATCAGTGGGTTCTATTTTGTCATAAGGATTTATTTCTGGACTCTCAATTGGAGTCTATTGATCTGTATGTCTTTCTTTAATCCAGTTTCACACTGTCTTGATGACTGTAGTTTTTAGTAAGTGTTAAAATCAAGAAGAGTGATTCCTTCAATTTCATTCTCCTTTTGCAAAATTGTTTTGGGTGTTCTGGATTCCTTTCAGTTCTACATGAGTTTTATGATTAGCTTGTCAAAGTCTAAAAAAATTAAAAAAAAAACTGGGATGTTGATAACGATTGTGTTGAATCTGTAGATCACTTTTTGGAAATTTCCATCTTAAAATAGTAAGTCTGCGCCACTTGATTTTTGACAAATGTGCCAAGGTAATCCAACTGAGGAAGTCTGGTCTTATCAAAAAACGGGGCTGGACCATGGACCTAAATGCAATAGGCAGATCTCTGACACCTCTAGAATAAAACATAAGAGAAAATCTTCATGACCTTGGGTTAAGCAAAGATTTCTTTGATAAACACCAAAAGTGTAAATTCATAATAAAAATTTAATAATTTAGGCTTGAACAAAATTAAATGATCTCTAAAGGCCACCATTAAGAAATTGAAAAGACAAACACATGCAGAGTACTACCATGAATACTATCCATATTCTCTATTGGTTGCTTCTTCCTCATTTAGTATCCCTGAATCAAAAGGAGGGCTGGTTCCTTTGCATTGTGTGCTGTTTACCTTTTTGTTTATTCTGTGTTGTAGTCACTGACCTACGTCAATTAATCTTCCACCTGTATAATTCTTGGTTGACTCTTTCTTGACCATCAGTCTCCTTAACACAGATTAGTTAAGATACATGCATGTATCCTGGCCCCTTCTGATAAATATATCTTGTTATCCTTTCATTTTTTAGTGATGGGATGGTTTGAGTGGAAAGTATGATCTGCATGTTCAGATAGGATTAGAAAGGCCAGTTTTCACAGGTAAATGTTATGCTTTGCTCTATAAATATAGTCTTTCTCCAAATACCTGTTGCTATACTCATTATTCAAGTGTCTATCACAATTGAAATATACCTCCTGGGCATGTATTTTGCTTATTAGCTTTGCTTAAAAATATGGCTCAATAAAATTTCTTATGGCTATGGAACATTCAGTTCTTTTGGCAACAGTGATTTTCCACTGATCATGTATTGCTTGTGACTAAGCTCCAGCAAATCGCTACTCATTTTTTTCTCTCTAGTTACACTTACCCATTTTTATCCTCAGTACTACAAATGATATTTATCCTACCGCCAACGTTTTTATACATTCAGCTCCATAGGTTTAACTTATTTTCCAGTGAAAGACTGTTTATGATAACAGACTAACAATGATAATATTCAAAGATACTGAATAAGATCACAGAAGAAAGGCTTCAATATGACATCTTTTTAGATAAGTGACATAAAATTTAAAAAATATATAAAAATTGTGTCATTGTATTCTTATATTCTTATGATTTAAGATACATGTGTGAAATATGTTTTAAAATATTGCTGTTTTTCACTATTTCACATTTTTAATTTTGAATATTATTTCTTAAAAGACTAACTTTACATGGCAGGAGGGTGCCATGGCCATGACTTAAGCCACAGATAAAATAAAAAACGGTAGCTTCTGGTTATAATTTATTTGCTATAACTAGGATGATTATGATTATAATTTTAATGATGATGATGCTAATATTTTTGATGATGATTTTTGCTGTGGGGGGAATGATGGGTTTATTGTTCTTGAATGTCATCCAGGAAAGTCTTTGAGAATTACAGAGGCTTGAACAATATTCTGACAATTCAGTTATAAAACAGACATCAATCAACAGAATAATGAAATGCATGCTATATGTTATAAATTTATAATTTCAAAGGGCAATATTTTAGATGTGCCCTTATATATCTGTCTGTTTAATGAAGTTAGCTAAATTAAATTTTCACCAGGTAACTTTCTTAAATCAGTAGACACTTCCATCCTACTGGGTCTGATACAAGGTTATTGCACTTCAGAATGTACCTTATCAGAGAGAGAGGAGATGAATAAATTTAGTTGTTATTAATTTAGGATGCTAAGTTGGTAAATAACTCTATCTCCCTATTTCGCCACCCATTATACTCAGGTCTGATGATTATGGGAGATTGTTTCTGTTGGCCATACTGTCATCCAAACACCCTATTTTTACTTCTCTCTTATAGTATCTATTGGGTTGTGATTACAAAAACTTCAGTATTTGCTTAACAAAGAGAAAATATGAATTATAATGAAAATCCTTAAGTTGTGACCTTTTTTGCATGTCATTCTTACATGTAACAAGAATTGAATATTAATTAATAGTTAATTGTTACTGGTTAAAATATCTTAATTATTTTTAACTAAAGTCAAAAAGTTAATACATTAAATTTAATATAAATAGTGATGGATTATAGTGAAGTATTTAATGAAATTCTGTTTTTTTCTTTTAAAGGAATAACTGAATAGAACCATGAATTTTCTACTCTGCCTTTAAAAAATATGACTTCTAATTGAAACAGTTGTTCTCAAGTTATCCCATTCTATTCCCTATGATGGTGAACATGCTGGACAGATGAGTTAGCGTTAGAATTTGGGTCCTAGAACTAAAGCGCCTCAATCTCGCATTTATTCATAGTCAATGACATTGACAATATTAGTACCTCATGAGACAGACTAGATTAGGGGAATAAGACTGGAGTGAAAAATATTAGCCAATGCAGTGAGTAATTATTATAGAAATTTTTTTGTATATATATATATATATGTATATTAAAAAATCCTGCAACTTTTTTGTATTTTGATAATGAATACTTAATTATTCCTCTACCTTGTTGGATGAAGGTATAACTTGAGTTCCATAGTATACACATTTATTTCTTTAATAAACTATCACTATGTGAATGGCTTAAAACCAACAAATTATCTCAGATTAGGAGGTTTAAAAACTTAACTTTCTTAAACCACAGATCTATAGAATATAAGTAAAATTTGAACAATCAATACTTCTACAGTTTCAACATTTTGTCTTATTGGAAAAATAAATATTCTTTGTAGAATATTTAGGAAATAAAATTAAGCAAAAAGAAATCCCTAAGATCATTCATCATCCCACCACTTGGAGATAATCACTTAATAATGTCTCCTACTTCATTAAAGTTTTAAAATATGCACCCAGGTTTCTCCAACAAAACTGGGATTATTGGGTACACATTATTATAATATTCTACTTAAAAAAAAATCTTCGATTAAATTTATGTGTCTTTGGGTCTCCTTTACTATTGCATAGAGATAAGGGTAACTTGGAAATGATATCCTCTAAAATTTTTGTGTTTTGCCTTCATCTTCTTTATAGAACCTCAAGTCTTGTTCAACTTGCAACAGAGTTTTGTGAGGATATTCTAGTAGTTACTCTATTTGTTCCTCAGGTGCTCTTTTGCATTGCTCATGGTGCAGGCCTTGGTATTGCCATGTCCTACTAGTACAAGCATCCCTCCAGACTGTTGCAGAACGTTACTGTGCCTGCCAGGCTTCTCTGTTGGTCCACTGGGCATTGCCACTGAAGTCAACCAGTCCCGTGGGGCAGATCATATAGGGAATTCAGTGGCACTGTGGGAAAGCCTGTCTTTACTCTCTTTGTGTTTTCTATATGGTTATGGTTATAGGGTGTTAGAGGGATATTCAATGAATACTGCTATACCCCAGTATTGCAAGGAGGAAAGAGTAAAACAAATTAGTAAAAATAAAAGAATAGAATAGAAAAAAAAGTAAAAACAGACATAGAATTTAGCCATTTAAACTGATACAACTATCTTAGAGTGTTCTATTAAGTGGCCAAATCATGCCTACCTTCAGGTCTTGTGGAGTTGGAGGCAGTGGCTATGGGGAAGGTGCTCCAGGCCCTGGTTCAATAAACAAAGGACAGTGAACAGAACACACGGTATGATGTGAACAGAGTGTCTCTATGGGAGGTCACGAAAATGACACAGGATTCACTCCAATCCAATTCTTCCCACTAAAGTCTTTGCCAGTTCTCTAACACCTTGGGTATTCTTGACTTTTTTCACATCTCCTTTTCCTTGGGGATGCACTGAAAATATGAGGGTAAACTTGAGATTTCTCTAGAGTGTGCCTTGGTGAACGCAGACCTTACCTTTCCTGAAAAGGCTCGGATGATGACTTGGAGGTCAGGTCAAATAACATTTTGTTCTCAAGTGCTTTCCTCAGATCTCTGTGGAAGCTTTTTTATAGGGACTCACATTTCTCCTTACAGGACCATGTTCGTGATGATAAATATTATTGTGTTGCTCTTTAAAAATACATTTCCTAGGGGCACCTGGGTGGCTCAGTGGGTTTAATCCTCTGCCTTCAGCTCAGGTCATGATTCCAGGATCCTGGGATCGAGTCCTGCATCAGGCTCTCTGCTCAGTGGGGAGCCTGCTTCTCCCTCTCTCTCTCTGCCAGCCTCTCCACCTACTTGTGATCTCTGTCTGTCAAATAAACAAATAAAATCTTTAAAAAAAAATAGAAATACATTTCCCAGAGGATGGCACATCGTAGGTCTGGGCGGGTATTAGGAGACGCTGATCATTGGGCAAGGGTAGAAACCATTTTTTCCTCACAATTCTTTTTACCTTCCCTTTGTCTGTAGGCCTCAGTTTATAGCTCTGGCTGAGGTTTAGAGTCACTTGGAACTCACTCCCAGAAATTCTGGTCTGTTGGTCTGGGGTGGAGACTGGGCACCAGATTAAAAAAAAAAAAAAAAGAATCCTCAGGCCATTCTAATGGTACTGACAACCACTACCTTAGAAAATGTAAACGTCAAGTGTTCTATAATAATATCAATTGTTCTACTGTAAGTTCCCTTTGGAGCAGCTATTACAGAGTTTTCAGACTGTTGAGATTGCTTTTAAAATAGAAATTTGTCAGGCAAATTTGAAGCTCTTTTAAAAAATGAATTTCCATGGATTTTTGAAATAAATTGCTGATTCCTTCATCCCTCATGCCTAAACATGTTAGGCTTCAAGCTATCTTTGTTTATCTGCTGTGCCTCCAGCTTTAAGGGAAAATTGGTCATGTTTGCTTGTTGTGCTTTTAAGTACCAAACTCTGTGATTAGATCCATTTTGGGATTTGGGGGATGAAAACACGTCTGAAATAGCTGCTAGTTAGGTCCCAGCCGCAGGCATAACTTAAAACATGCAAACCCACAAGGAGGTGATTTGAGGACTGATTTTTTTCCACTTGCTGTTGTTGGGACTGAGTCAAAATTTGTCAGTCTTTGAATGAGCCCTATGGATGTATTTGCTCTGGCAGTGGTAGCCAAACTAAGTCTACCACTTTGGGCAAGAAGCTCACTACATTTATTCTTGCTGGTTGACAGTTTTATTTGTGGTGCCTATTTAAAATGGAGAAATTGAGCCCAGCCCTTAAACCTTTGGCTTTGGCAAAACGCCTTTGGACAAGATACAGAAGGCTAAAGATGGAGAGGCTGAAATTTTTCCTTAATAAACCTTCCCTTTGTAACGTTGGCAAACTGTAACCTAGTAAATGGTGGGCAAGTTCAAGCATGTTGCTCAAGGCCAGCATGAGCTAGAATTTCTTCACTGGTAAGCACACTAGCTCCTTGTCCCTGATAGTGTTAGCACTTTTCAGCCACATATCCCAGATGAATCTCCTTAAACTTTTGGAATTTTATAAATATCAGTTTGTGGCTTTGGCTTATATCTGGGGAGCCGTATGTAGATTTGTAGGTGCTTGATAGCTGTTTGCAAACTTTCTTCTCCTAGAGACAACTTAGAATAATGAGTCTGCAATTAGGCAATATTAAAGAATGACCTCAAAGTGAACAACTTACATTTGTAACAAGAAGAAAGAAAGAGGCTTCTCTAATTTTTATAGTTGTCATCCTTGTATTCCTGGTATATGAACAGCAAGGTAAAAATGGTTTAAAAAAAAAAAAAAGGTGAGAAGAAACTGTCCCTCATAGATTGAAGGGTATATAGGAAAGGATTCTTTCATCCCACAGGAATAGCACTAGAGCAGTAATAAATATTGCATTCAATTCAGCATTGTTTTGTCTTTACTGAAATATAAAGGGACAATTGGGGAAAGAAATTTATGAGTAGATTCAAAATATTCTGTTCTCTTTCAAGTGTTTAAAGCATGTTCATTTTTGGTAGTACTCTATAAATGCAAGATTGGCCCTCATTTAACCAAAACCTGTCTAGCAATGTTCTCCTTATTTGTAGACAGTTCTAGAAGAACACTGAGCATACCAGACACTTGACAATTGTAAAGTCCTGGGCCTCTTTCCTGGTCTAAACAAAGTGACCAGTGCATCTCTCAGTTAATCTTCCACTCTGCATGGACATTAACTGGGTTCTGCCAAACTCTACCCTACAAGTAACTATTTAAAATTGGTAGCCCTGGGCGCCTGGGTGGCTCAGTGGGTTAAGCCTCTGCCTTCAGCTCAGGTCATCATCTCAGGGTCCTGGGATCGAGTCCCGCATCGGGCTCTCTGCTCATCAGGGAGCCTGCTTCCCTCTCTCTCTCTCTGCCTGCCTCTCTGCCTACTTGTGATCTTTCTCTGTCAAATAAACAAATAAAATCTTTAAATAAATAAATAAATAAATAAAGTTGGTAGCCTTGAAAAGATTCATTCAATGCTCTACAGATATTTATAAAGTGTCTATTTACTATGAGACAGGCACTGTTCTGGGTGCTACAGATCACTCAGTGAACACAATAGATAAAAGTCACTTTCAGATAAAAGGATTCTATTTTATCAGGGAAAGAGAGAGACAACACCCAACAGATAATAATAAATGAGTAATATAGTACATCTGAAAATGCAAAGTGTTATGGAGCTATATTTGTGCAGGGATAAGGGTGATTTGGAGTGTGGAGGTGAGGTAGTTTGCAAGGGTCAGTAGAATGATCAGGGTAGAAGTTTTTTAAAAACAAAATATGGCAAAGAATTGAGGAAGTGAGAGGGCCATCTGGATATCTGGGGGAGGAGAATTCCAGATAGAGGGAAAAACCACCTTGAGGTATGACACTGTGAGTTCAAGTTTTAAAGGCATGAGAGGAAAGCAAGTGTTTAAAAAAGCAGCTGATGTCATGTGTGGCTGGATCTTAGTGGGTAAGTGGGGAATTACGGGCAGAAGGCAGATGATGGAACACTGTGTATGCCATGTTATGGTATTTAGGCTTTATCCTGTCAAGGTCGGCTCATCTTCCATATAAGGACGAGTCTGTAGGCAGAGATTGCTTGTATATGCTGAAGACCTTTGGGCATAGGAGATGCTCAATAATGTGTAATGAATAAAGAAATGCATGGTTACAAAAAGCTGCTAATATTAAGTGGTAAGAGGAACTATAAGAAAGATAAACTCCTGTGTTTATAAAAAAGAATATTGATGCTAACCTTAACCAGAGGTACTGTTTTCCTAAGAAAAACATTTTTTTTTCGCAAAAACTTGTGTGAACATATTTTACATCTGTAAGCAGTTTCTTACTACTGCCATAACCAATTACCATAAAATTAATGGCCTAAAGCAATGCAAATTCATGACTCACAGTTCCACAGGTCTTATGTCCAGAATAGCTTCATGGGTTCTTTACTCTCGGTCTCAAGAAGCTGAAATCAAGAGCTGGCCTCTTATCTGGAGCCTCTGAGAAAGAATCCCCTTCTAAGATCCTTCAGGTTGTTGGCAGAATCCAGTCCTTCATGGTTTTAGGACCAAGATCTCCATCTCCTTCCTGGCTGTCAGCTGGGATTTGCCCTTAGCTCTCTCTCTCTTTTTTTTTAAAGATATATTTATTTGAGACAGAGAGAGAGAGAGGAAGAGAGAACGCAAGGAGGAGAGGTGGGAAGAAGGAGAGAGAATCTCAAGCAGACTCTGTGCTGACCATGGAGCCTGAGGGAGCCAGACTTGGGGCTCGATCGCAGCATCCTGAAATCCTGAGCTGAGCCAAAACCAAGAGTCAGAAGCCCAATCTACTGCACCATCCAGGCACTCCATGCCCTTAACTCTTAGAGACCCTTCTTCTCAGGTTCTTGCCTGTGGGTCCCCACATTTCTGAGCTAGTAACACGTACCATCACATCTTTCTCCTGCTTGGAGTCTCTCTGACTTCCTCTTTCTGCTACATCTCTCTTCTACCTCTTCTAAGGCATCTCTAAAATTAAATCTTCTATCTTTCTCTTCATAAGGTTATGTTGAGCTCACCCAGATTGTCCAAGATAAGCTCCCCCTTTTAAGGTCAACTGATTAGTAACCTTAATTACACCTTCTAACAGTGCCTCGATTAGTGTTTAAATAGTCAGGGGATGGAACTCTTGGCATGGCAGATTCTCCCACCAATTAGAACATAATTCTAATGTTTAGAATTATCCCTGCCATAATGCCACATCCTAGGATAACTTCATGCCAAATATTGATGGTCATGCTAGAGCAAGACAGAACAGGAAACCTGTCCTTTATATGTTTGAGTGTTAGTACAAAATCTGTTCTCTGGGGGAGGAAATGACATGGGGAAGTGCTCAGATACAGATGCTGATGGTAAAAGGGTGACAAATTTTGGGGGCTCCATTTTTGAGGAGTATTACTATCTAATTGGCAGTGAAGAAAATAGTCATTGTCCGGTCAGATCAGTAGCAAGGAAATCACAAAAGATTAACTGCTGAGAACCAAATATATAGGTGGTCATTGTAGAACCGAACTGTCTGTAGGCACAGGTATCCCTTGCTTGTTAGGATCAGGCTATAAGGGTGGATGTGGGTTATTAGACAGGAAACAGGTCAAAAACCAA
This sequence comes from Lontra canadensis, assembly GCF_010015895.1. Classification (NCBI taxonomy): domain Eukaryota; kingdom Metazoa; phylum Chordata; class Mammalia; order Carnivora; family Mustelidae; genus Lontra; species Lontra canadensis. The sequence continues at coordinate 5,573,504 of NW_022631056.1, read as the reverse complement.
ATTATAGGGCCAAATTACAGAATGAGAAGACTGTGAAAGCAAAGGGGTAACAACGGCCAGTTAGAAACAAGGAATCAGGTGCGTGTAACCCTTGACGACACCAATTTCTGGATCTTCTGTGAAGTAAATAATTTTTCCAAAAAATGCTAACAGTTTCTAAGTGCTGCTGTATGAATACAAATGTCTAGATCCTTCTGTCTCTAGGAAATGCCCTATTTCTCCCCTTATAAACACAGTGACACTTTAGTTAATATATATCAAGGTCAATATCTTTCTAGGTTTTGAAGGTAGAAGAGGGCAACTTTCCTCAATGAGATTTTGTTGTATGACTTTAAAACATTATTTTATGCCTGCTATTTTACTTTTACCATGCATTATCAAGAATTTTAGGAGACAAAATATGAATGCAAACAGACATTTACAGAATTAGAATAAAAATAAGTTTTTCCCCTCTTAGCTGTAAGTGCTTCAAAACATTAGATTTTTTGGTCTGAAAAGAGGTTATCTCTTGTTAACCTAAAAGGATTCTTGGATCTGGGAGGAGAATCTTAATTGGTCCTTTGGGGACACTATTATCCATAAACCTAAGGAAGCAAAGTGAAGATTTCGGAGTGTCTGTTTTTTGAGCTCTTTCTTAGGGCACAATTTCTGGACCCTTTGCTTGTTCATTTTGTGGTCAAAGACTTTGATGCCAGATATCCATCCATTATTAGATGTGTGTTGAGGGCAGTGGTTGGGTGATAGGTGATAATTACTAAGTAGTATTCCTCTGTTTTTAGTCAACTCACACCTCTATAATGAGCAAGTTTCTACTTCACATTTTTCCTCCAGCTAGCTGACCTGGCCAAAACTTAATCTAGTAGATGATTGAGTGTGGCATTAGCCAACACCATACTGTTTCCAGCTTTCTGTCCTGGGCTTCCTCTCCTGGGTTTATTATATTTCAAGTCTGATTTTCCTTCAGCTGGCTCACTACCCCAGATACTGTTCTAATTGTGATATGGACAGGCTATAATGTGAGTTAAATTTCAGAAACATCAGAAATCCTTTATTTTATGCATTCATTGATGGCCTCTTAAAGTCACGTAACAACCTATATTTGAATCCACATTTGTGTACCAGGTAATGGGAAAACTAATGCCTTAGCTGGTGTTGATTAATCTTTTAGACCATCATAAAGGCATAAAATGCTCTGCATTTTGCTAGAGATCATTGAAATTTTTGCTAAGCAAGCATAAGTTGATGTTACAGTAATTATGATTAGTGTAGCAGGTAGCCAAGTAGAATAAAAACAATAGGCAAAAGATAATGATTAAGTTTTTAAAATACATGGAGAATAAAAAGGGGGTCTTGTCTCCATCTGTTGCTAGGATTACCCAGAGATCCAGGTCCTTTCTGGTAGCCAAGTGAGGCTGCCTTATTGAATAATATCTGGGTTGGTAACCCAGTGAATTGGCAATAGGTATTAAGTAGGCTAAAGTTGAGGGTTCATTCTCCCAAAATGACCAGAGATTATGCATTTATGCCCAAGATTGAGTTTCAGTTATATTCTATTGGTAAAAGGCTATTTATTGATTGTTCAGCACATTCTATCCCCAATTCTAGAGGAATTACTAGGTGCCTCTTATTAAAGAGTAGACTAGTGATATAATTTTCATATTCAGAGAACAGTGTGGGATAATGGATATGAAAGGGTGAGGAAGAAGAATGTAGCCAACATAAGGCAACTAGCCCTGTGGAAGTTTTCTGGTTTAGAGGGCCAAAATGGATATATTATCAGTTATTTAATGTAAATTCACATGGGTCTCAGGCAAAGACTGAAATGCCAATTTCTGTTTGTTTTTAAAAAATAAAGTTTACCTCTATACAGCCATGTATACATCTATACAGCTGTATATTAGATATGATATTGGCAGGCTATAATGTTCTTTACTTATAGGCACTTTTAACCAATCATAGTGAATTCACTTAGTAAGTAAAGAATCAGAATAGGGGATATATTCTGTATATTCTGTAAGAGAACTTATTTTAAATACTCAGTAGACAAGGCTTTGTTGATGTGGTCTTAATGTTCAAGACTCTCCTAGAGTATAGAGTAATTCTGGGCCGGGTTCAATATCTCTTATCCCACTCCTGTACAAAATATTCTATTTGGAATTAATTCTTTTGCTGGTAACCTTAAAATTATGTTATTAATATTGTCTACTTTCAACTTAAATTTGGTCATCAAACTCGTTTCTTGATTGGAATGTTGATGAGTTCCTTAGCCAACAATTTATAAATTGTTGCTCAGTTTGATCAATTAACATATGGCCAACTTTAGTCATTACATGTCAATTACATTGAAGTAATTCTGAGTGGTGAGATGCATCATTATCACCCCTATGTTTAAGGCTATAAGCAAATGAAAGATCTTTAACTTAAAAGACTTCATTTAGCTTCTCTGTGATCATAATTTTTTTATCATTAGAACTGAATATCACTAGAAAACTCTCATCTCTTACGCTTTACCTAATTGCTCCTAGCAGTACTATTAGGCAAGGAAGGCTCTATTTTTTTCAGACTTCCAGCATATTTAGAAAACAACTCTATAAGTAGTTAAGGAAGGTTATTAAACAAAGGATTTGATTATATAACCTATTCATTCATTGTTTTCTAATACTCTTATTTAGGTGCCTAAAAATTATTTTCCCATTAGATGTAATAACTCCCAAAGGAATGGAATATATCAAATTGTGGAATTACCTGAGAATTGAAGAGATTTAACTGAACGAAAATAATTGTGAGATTGTGAGACCCAAGATTGAGATCACTTTTTTTGTTTCTATATGATTCCTTTTACTTTATTAATGATTTCTTTTTTCATATAATGACTTTTAAATGTTGTAATAGAGGTAGATAGGCTGGCATCCTATTTCCTGCTTCTTAATATACTTGTTTCAGCTGGTGGCTGTCATGCTGGGATTTCCTGGTGCTGGTCAGGTTGGGTGGTTACTTGTGTGGTCTCTGTCAATTTCTCATCAACGATTAGTCAGTGCCTTTCTGGACTTTGTGAGACTCATGTCAATCTTATGACAGCACATTTTCCTCCTTATTCTTCAGGAGTAAAGATTCAGTTATTCTGCAGAGTACTTGTACTTTAATCTCGTAACTCCTACTAAAAGGGTCTTTTGTCTTCCACCAGAAAATAGAAACATTTTATTTTATGCACAGTTATAATGAGTTTATATTCTTACTTGATTAAATGTGAAAAGTAACTGCTGTTCATATTCCAAATATGGAGTAGATTGCTCTGGGAGAGTCTCTAGAAGCCCTGGACATCAGGCTAGGCAATTTATTTGATGAAACTGATAAACATTTCTATAATAAGAACTTTCCATTCTATCACTGCACCTTTGGTTGTCATCATGTTAAAAAAATTTTTTTTTGCCACATCTCATAGATTTCATGAAATTATCACACAATACGCTGAAGAAGTGAAATGTGAAAATGTTGGCTGTCATCCATTAAGAACAACATGCAGCTCTCCATTTTTTTCTTCTATAAGTTTTAGCATTAAGTCTTTTCACAATGAGTAATTTGCAGTCACTGACTAGTGAGCACCGTGACTTATTCAATATCCATTTCTATCTTCTTCCTTGCTACTAGAACCCTGATTTGTGGAGGATGCCAACATTCTCAGCCCCTCATGATAAAATATTATTGGTTTACGCCACACATGGCATTCTGTCTTTCTTTGCCATATGCTGACCCTATTGTACTTAGGGGGGGTCCATGTGACCAAATTTCAGCAAATAAGATCTAATAAAATTTATTGATGGATTTTAGGATATATTTTGTTGACAGTGAGAGGCTTAACTAATGCCGCTTTCTTTCTCCTCTTTATTGCCTAAAATGTAAACATGAATGTTGAACTGTGGTAGTCATTTTTTTCTCTTCTCTTTTTTCTTTTCTTTTCTTTTCTCTTCTTTTCTTTCTTTCTTTCTTTCTTTCTTTCTTTCTTTCTTTCTTTCTTTCTTTCTTTCTTCCTTCCTTCCTTTCTTTCTTTCTTCTTTTTGCTGCAGGAGGTTATAAGCATGAAAAAAAAAAAACTTACCATATAAGAATGAGAGAACAAAAAAAGGCAAGAGCCTCTGATCTCTCTTTTTTAAGATTATTTATTTATTTATTTGACACAGAGAGAGAGAGATCACAAATAGGCAGAGAGGCAGGCAGAAGGAGAGGGGGAAGCAGGCTCCCCGCTGAGCAGAGAGCCTGATGCCATGTGAGGCTCAATCCCAGGACCCTGAGATCATGAACTGAACCAAAGGCAGAGGCTTAACCACTGAGCCACCCAGGTGCCCCAAGAGCCTCTGTTCTTGATGTTACCCTAGAATAGCTAGCCTAAATCCAATATTAATCTACCTGCAAGACTTGTTGCATGAGATAACTGAATCTTTATTTAAGCTACTGTGATTTGGCACACTTTTTTCCCCTAACCCATCGAATCTTAATTGATGAACTGAAATTTAAGACTTCCAAATGAATTATTTATAGGATATTAGTATTATTAGCTTTTAACTTTGACTCAGAATATAGACAAGACCTGTTAAGCAGTGTTAAACAATTTATCAAGGAGCTTGATCAGTTTTTATACACTCAATTATTTTGTGAAGAACTTTAAATAATAATAACAAAAAAAGATCTTCTATATTTACATATAATTTGCAATGCTCTTCATTCTCCTGGGTATATGAAATTACACCTTGGTATTATTTTTTTTCTACCCAAAGGACATCTTCAATATTTCTTATAGTACAGATCTGCTGAAAATCCTTTCAGAATTTTTATATCTGGAAGAGTTGTTGTTTTGACTTTTCTTTTAAAGCTGTTCTCACTGAATATAGATTTCTAGACTGCTTTACCTTCAGGACTCTAAAGTTATTGGCCCACTATCTTCTGACTTCCATTAATACTGATATCAATTTGTTGTCATCTTTAACTTTGTTCCTCTGTATGTAATGTCTTTTTTTTTTTAACTCTAACTGTTTTTAAGATTTTCTCTTTATCACTAGTTTTATTGAGTTTGATTATGCTATTGTTTGGTATACTTTCTTTGTGTGTCTTGTTTTTGGTATCTGCTGAATTTACTGGGTGTGTAGGCTTATAGTTTTCATCAAATTTCCCAAATCTTTGACCGTTATTTTTTTTCAAATCTTTTTTCTTTTTTTGACCCCTCCCCAACACATACATATATATTAGCTGCTACAATTTGTCTTAGAACTCACTGATACTGGTGCAACTTTCTGGTTACATATAAAGGGCTCATCTGGTGTCTTATAATCTCATAATTATTTTTGTATGAGACCAAAGCTCCTCCATCTTTACTGCCCACCCAATGAAGGAGAAAATCCTGGGAAAGTGTATGACAAGATTTTGTGAACTTCATAAAATATACAAGAGGAAAGGGATTTGGTCACTCTCTCAGGATACTATTGGGAATTCCAGGAAAATGTGTGGTACCTGATAGCCAGGTATCTGTTTCAGGTTGTATTTGCTACCTTTAATCTCATTCTTGAACTCTGTACAACCTTAAATGAAGAACAGCTTAATCTGTTGTTGGAATGTAATGTCAATTTTCTTTGGGAAAAGATGGAGGAGGAGGTATCCAAAGACATGTAGAAGAGAAGTCTCTCCCTTCCTTCCTGGTCAGCTATCATCATTATCATCATCATCATCAAATACTCACATCATGACTCTGGTGAGGAGTATATGCTTAGGGTTTGAAGAATCAGCAAGACCAATGCCCTTTACTGGTTCCTCTCCAAGTCTCTATAGACTCCATGTGTAGGAGATAGAATGTAGCCCCAGATTACCTGGATTGCAGTGGCTTTTATAATTGCAGAATTTTTGTAGAGAAAATGGTGTATTCAGGAAAGAGCCAGGTTTTAATTAGAGTGAGAAGAGAGTTCATGAAAACTGTTTAAACATATAGAAGTGTTTGATTTCAGAAGTAACAGGCAAGGAAGTACATTTGTAGGTGAATGCATCCATGATGATAGGTGAGGGAAAGAATGATGGATGAGGGGTAGTGGAATAGGGGGGAAAAGAGTGGATACAGTTGAAAAAGGTTGTATTCCATTGTTGATGTACATCTCAGGGATACAAATTGTATTTGAGATGCCCTGCTATGCTACAACTTCATCTTAGTATTAAATATTTTATTTGACAAGTAAATAATGATCTGTAGAATAATTTGGTAGGCAACAGCAGGAAAGGGGTGTTTTTAGTATAGTATTTTAACAGGTACAGAGTTTGGACAAGTGATTTAAAATTTTGCTTTTAGGAGTTCTTAATTTTTTTAGAAATATGGATCACTGTGCTATTGGGGATTATTTTTATTCAATTTGGGATTTATAGTTTTATTCACTTTGGGACTGATATTTACTCAAAATAACTTCATTCATTGGAGAAATAAGATGTAAGGAATAATTAAAATTTCAAGAGATGCCTTGATTAGTCAGGGCACACATTCCGGCTTTAAAAACTGCTAGTATTCCTTGGCTGGCCCTATTAAAATTAGCATCATTTGGGTTTCTTTGGTGGATAACTTCTCTTCCCTAAATTTGTAAAATCTCCCTCTCTCTATGTCCTACAAAACAATGTAACTTTTGTTTATCATGCTAATCCTTAAAATCAGCTATTGTCTTCTTTTTATGTATAGGAAATAGGAGGCATGGAGCTGAATCATCTCTGTCATACAAGCATACCCTGAACTCCTTCCTGCAGAAATTTCTCATTTGAACTTGCTTGAACTTCCTGTTTTTCATCAATAAAGGATGCCATATCTGACTGCATCTGTGAGCAGTGCAAGAGTCAACTGAAGCAAAGTTTAAAGCAACCTTTACTTAGGTTGTGTTTTTAGAATCAGAAAATTGCAATCCTCATTTTAGCCAGCGTCTTTTGACATTTTACCAGCATTCAAGTCTATGATCATCTTATCAGGAGAAATGGTTTCACCTAACCAACCTGACTAGCTTCACATTAAAGGAGGTATAAATCATCTTATAAAGTTTTAGGAACTCTTTTGTAAAACAGATGAAAAGTCAAGTTTCTTTCTGGAGGTGGGGGCAGCGGCTACACTGGCCCCTTCTCTGGCTCCTGGAAGTACTGTGATTCTGTTCCTTCAAGAGGGTTGGATCTCTGGGTGGTGGGAATGTGAGTACATGAAATCCTGCTATCTGGGAATAAAAATGGATTATTGGATCATTTCACTCAGAGGCTAGAAGTTAGTGTCTATAACACCAACTTCATCACTGATAGTTTCAATAAAAAATGGAAAAGCCATAAGAATCATTAAATAACATCTGGTATTTTTAGAAATTTCCATCTTCATTTTCACATTCAGAAGGTCCCTGGACTGTAACCTTTCCTTACATATTTTAACCTGTGAAGTCCTCTATCTTTGGTAGCTTTTTTTCAGGTAGAAATAAAGTTGAACTACAGATAGTATTCAATTTTCAAATATAGGCATCTTGAAAAACTAGCATGCTTAATGATACATGGGGTAATTAAGATAAAAATCCACATTTCAATTTGATTTTTTTTACAGTGTTTAATCTCAGAGGACAGTTTAAGAAAGGTATCTTAAGACACAAAATTGTAATTTAAAAGCATTTATTCATCCCGAAGTTCGAGGTATTTCCCTTCACCTGCCACCCCCAGTCACCACTATCCCCATCTGCATGGTTTCTCATTTTGTTTTGAATTAGTTCAACAGAATGGACTCCACAACCTCATGAAAGAGTCAGCCTTGTTGTGTATGATGCCAACAGAATGCTCTTGAGAAGTTCTGGCCTTGAGGCACATTTTCATAATGCAGGGGGAGTTTTCCTTCTCTCTTGTCAGTGGAGGTGTTGTGCTCCGGTAAAATGTACTGTTTTGGATGGTGCATTGCCCGTTTAGGTGTCTTATCAACAGCTTACAGGGAAGTTACTCTCCAATATTTCCAAGGTTCCTTCTCCAATTTATCTTGGGCCTGGGATCTGAGTAAGTCACTCCATTTCTAGAAGACTGTTATTTGATGAGAAGCTGATAAACTTCTTTTTCAGACATCCTGTCTCCTAGCAGATTCCAGTCATACTCTTAACCTTTTCTACGAACATATAAATGCCCTCCACTGGTATAATATTTTTATTTATTCTCTGATATTGGCATCAATTCATTTTAATAATAATAATGGCAATAATTATTATTAACCAACATTATAAAAACTGTTATAATACCTATATAATTCTAATTATTATCTAAATAATAGTTTTTGTTATCAATAATCAAATATTACCCAATACACTGCTAAATTGATTTCATATAATCTTATCCCATTCGCTAAACCTTGGAGGAAGATACCACTTCTGGAATAGAAAAATATTTTATTAACATTTAAATTTTGTAAATTAATAAACTTTTTCTGAGAGATTCAGATTCTGAAGGGGAAAGGGATGGTGCTGTCACTGAATTTATTGCTGGAAAGGAACTAACGTGTCCTTTAGTCCAAAAGGCTCTTTATGATAAATGAAGGAACATCATTGACAGACTCCCTCCTACAAGGTAACTAACTTCCTATTAACAGGAAATGCTGTTTTGAAGGAAAGCACAGAACTCTTTCTAAGAGATGAGGTTTCACAAGAGAAATTGAATGTTATTATTTGTATCCACTAAAATTTGGTTAAGATTGCAGTGGCATATTTTAGGATTCAGGAGAATTTTTAATAAACTAAGTAGGGCCATAATTTCTCCTGAATGAACTTTGTGGAGAGTGGGCCCCAAAGCCCAGCCTGTTACAGTGGGGGACTCTGCTTAGAGAAGTGGATTTACTAGAAAATGAAAGGAAGAGCACATGATTTAAAATTGGGGCTTTGGCTTCTTGTTCTGCATTTACCTCTCTTTGTATAATGGACATGATTAAAGAGAAAATGTGTGCATGGGGGCAAGAGGTAGAGGAGACATCTCAGTACCTTCCATTCAATTTTGGTGTGAGCCTGAGACTGCTCTAAAAAAAAAAAAAAAAAATCTAGGGGCTGCCTGGGTGGCTCAGTGGGCGGGAGCCTCTGCCTTCGGCTCAGGTCATGATCTCGGGGTCCTGGGATCGAGCCCCGCATCGGGCTCTCTGCTCAGTGGGGAGCCTGCTTCCTCCTCTCTCTCTCTCTCTCTACTTGTGGTCTCTCTCTGTCAAAGAAATAAAATCTTCTAAAAAAAATCTATATATAAAAAAAGATCAGTGGTTGCCAAGGGTTTGTGGGGAGGGAGAGATGAATAGGCAGAACACAGAGGACTTTTTAGGGCAGTGAAACTGTTCTTTATGACATTATAATTGTAGACGCATGTGAAATGTTTGTCAAAACTCTATGGAACGTACCTCATGGAGAGGGAGTCGTCATGTAAACTCTGGGCTCTGAGTGTTGATACTGTGTCGGTGTACGCTCAATGGGTCTAACAACTGTACCATTGAGGTGCAGGATTTTGAGAGTAGGGGAGGCCTTGCCTATGTGGGCCAGGGAGTTTATGAGGAATCACTATGCCTTCTGCCTAGTTTTGCAATAAACTGCCTAATAAACACTTGATATTTTTCCAAAAAAAGAGAAAAAAAAAAGTAGGGCAGACCTGAAAAACTATTATTTTAAGTTCTAAGAAGACATGGAACCTTTATAAGAAAAAGGTTTCCATCACATGATAGGTTCTGATTTCTATCGATGGGGTAAAGATGAGAAGTTTTCTCTGAGAAGAATTTAGATTAAGTACAAATCCCAATATTTAATTGAACTTCGATATGTAATACCAAAATATATGATAGGTTACCCTTTTCAGCATATATATTTAAAATAAAGCGGATATTTGAAATGTTTTAGGAGAAGGTTGTTGAAGTCCGTTTGAGAAAATAAAAGGATTTGATCTTTTTTGATCTTTTGGGATTCCATGCTACTCTATACCTCTGGAATTTCTATGGTCATAACCATATATATTCTTCTTTTGTAAAGGTTTATGATCAGAAGTGATTTTAAAGTTACCACTCACCCTGGGTGGCTCCGTTGGTTAAGAGGCCAACTCTTGATTTTGGCTCAGGTCATGATCTCAACCTCCTGGGTTCGACCCCTGAGATGGTTTCCCCACTCAGCGAGGAGTCTGCTTGAGGATTCTTTCTTCCTCTCTGTCTGTCCCTCCCCCTCTTGTGTTCTCTCATTCCCTCAAATAAATAAATAAATCTTTAAAAAAAATAAAGTTACCATTCATTTATTTATTCCTCCTTTAATGAAATATTATTTATTGTGAATGGAATACTCAAGGACTTCCCAGATTGTGAGAGGCAAAAAGAGGGGATGGCTCAGTCTTGGCTTATCAGAGCAAGTCAGGCACACAATTAGAATGCAACCTAAGAAGTGCTGTGAAGCAGGAAGAGAACTATAATGGAGATACTGAAGAAAAGGATGTAAGCCAGATAGAGGGTATGGGAAAAATGTTCTTTCTGAATAGCCAAGGATATTTACAAATTTGGACTGATAAATGCACAGATCTCATTCAGGCATAACTGAACTCATGTATGTTCATTAAACTCGTTAAAGGATGGAGACCTGTCTTCGTTTTTTTTCTGTGGTATCTATCCTAATAATGCTTTGTAGACTTCTACGTGAAATCATGATACACATGAATTGTTTTCCCATTACGCCTGATACATAGAATATGCTTATGAACAATGCAGTTTATTTTCACTTGAGAAGTAGTGTATAGATTGTAGTGTGCATAAAGTTCATCCCTCTGTATGATTTTCTTTCTTTTGTTTGATTTCTAAAGAAGAGTAAGTTATGAGGAATTTCTTGGGTGTGCTGGGGATTAAAACCTGATGTTTTGGTTTTAATAATGTTGATAAAGTGGTCAGATTTGTTCATGACTGGTTATGAAAAGAGACTCTTTTTAACTTAACCTAAAACTCAAATTGTAGTCATGAGAAATTTCTTGAATATGCTGGTGATTAAAATTTGATTATTTGGTTCTAATAATATTAAAAAAGCTTAATTTTTTAAATTAAATTTGAGATTTGTTTGTGATTGAATCTAGAAGTAGATTCTTTTTATTTTGCATAAAATTCAAATAATATAAGCCTTGGCAGGATAATGATGACATTAAGAGAGTGTCTGAACTTGCAACCTGTTCTTTTCTCTGATTTGTCATCATTTATCAACCTGACCTTAGCCACTAGAATGCCCTACACAAACATGTCCACCTGCCAAAACTCAGACTAAGCTTTTTATTTCCAAAAGCTGTCTAAAATCCTATCTTTTCTAGATAATCACCCTAGAAGTAAATGTTTCCTTCTCTGAATGACTGTAATTCCCTAGTTCTTTTGTTCTTGAATTAGTTATCATATTCTATTTTTACTTTTTGCATGTGTATATGTACATCTTAGCGTCTAACCTAGATTTTAAATTCTTTTAAAGACTAAGAATATGTCTCATTCACTTTGTATCTCCTGTGGTATCCATCTCAGGACATGTTATAGGTCTTTACCAAAGTTATGAATAAATAATTGGTGAGGTATTGGGGGATTTTCTTAAGTAAAGTTACATATATTGTTAGGAGTTAAAAATTAAATTGAAGATGCAAGGTACTTAAAAAGATTTTTTTCAGACTTCTGCTTTAGGAATCATGTTTCTCTAACCTAGGTTAATTCTTATGCTCATACTTTCAGGACTTAGATTAAAGATCCAAGTTCAGGGGTGCTTGGGTGGCTCAGTCATTGGGCATCTATCTGCCTTCGGCTCAGGACATGATCCTGGGGTCCTGGGGTCGAGCCCCACATCGGACTCTCCGCTAGATTGGGGGCCTGCTTCTCCCTCTCCTCCTCTCCCTGTTTGTGTTCCCTCTCTCCCTGTGTCTCTCTCTGTCAAATAAATAAATAAAATCTTTAAAAGAAAAAAAAAGGTCCAAGTTCAAAGTCTGAGCTGACTTTGTATGAAAACCTTTTGTTGACGAGGGTCAGATAATGATCTTTCTTTCCTCCTGGTTTCACAGATAAATGTCTGACTCTGTGTTTGTGTTAATCTGTATTAGATGGTTTACTCCGTTGATACGAAGAAGAACAAGTTCCAGATACCATTCAGGACCTGGTGTTTAGAAACCAACAGACCTTGATAGTAGTTGGCACTTTCTATCATTAATGTTTATATTTCAGCACATATGAGTTTATTTAATAATAATAATAATATAATTATAATAAATACAATGTTATATTTTAATAATTTATAACTTAATACTTATAATTTAATGCCAGTTATTATAAATATAATAAATTAAATTATAAAATTTAATAGTTACATTATTATAATAAGTTTTCTGTCATTTCCAATTGCCTGTTAAGTTTATCCAGGTACTTCCTCATTTAATATAGCTTACTCTTTGGTTCTAGATATTCCATTTTATTCTTTTGTAGATGTTTGCTTTCTCTAGAATAATGCTCCCTCATTCATTGATTATGTCTGTATTTCTTCCTTAAGTCCTTGCTCATTTTCATAATAGGTGTTTAAAACACCTGTCTGTTATTCCAACATCTGGGTTATTCAGTTAAGGGGTTGGTCTATTGTCTGCTTGTTCACCTGAGAGACTCTGGGTTTTGTAACCTTATTGAAGAGTGCTGATTTTTGTCCTAGCAGGTAGTGAGTTAATTTGACTGGGTTTAAACTCTAAACTCTGTCTGGCCTGAGCTGAGCTGTAACTGAAACTGTTTCATTCTTTTAGACTTCCCAGCTGTTGCATTTGACACAAAACCTCGAAGTTTCTCTTGGAGGAGGCCATTGGGAGAACATGACCGCTGGTTGACCTGAGAACTAGACCCCCGCACTGGGAGGATCCTCAACCCTCCCTTGCCCGGGGAATGTGGGTTTCCCTTACTTTTCCCACACTAGGAGCCACCTCAAGGACACAGCCTTGAGAGAATGTGTTGAGATCTTCGGGAAGATATCTGTGACTGAACTGCGTTACAGCTTCTATAACATTCTGGCACATGCTGCCCACATCTACTCCTCTTGCAACCACCCAAGAAAAGCCTAGGAAGTTCCCTTGCTTGTTACACCTGCCCCCTACCAATTTGGAGCGACTGTCACTTCCTTCGGTCTCCTGCTTCCCTTCATCTTCTGGCCAGGTTCTGATTTCACCAGGGGAGCTCCCGAGGTGCAAATGGACAGTTTTCCAACTCCCACCCAGGCTATACCCAAAAGATCAGCCACGATTTTGGGAGCTTCCATGCGGTTTCGGGGATCTTTTGCTTTGTGGTCTTTAGCTTTGGTTGACCTCCCTCTGAATGTTTAGCCACGTAGCCACCCAAACTTGATTCTCTGACTTCTGCAGCCAGCAGGTCTGTGCCCTGACTGGAGGGTCAGCATTCTTCACCCCCTCCCCTAGGTGTTGTCTGGGCATCCTCAGTGAAAAGCTAGTAAACAAGGACTTGACCTGGTGCAGCTTCTTTCTTCATGAGAGAGTCAAATGCCCTCCAGTTTCTTCCTGCTCTTGCTTGCTGAGAGTCTCCTCAGAGATACTTTTGATATTTTGTGCAGAATTCTGATTAGTTACCCTTCCATGGGTCCCATATAGTAAGTAATTCTATCACGCTCATAGAATAGATTTAATTATGATGGTTCATATTATCCTCCATCCTTGAAAAGGAAATCTGAAACAAAGAGAGTAAAAGAGCTTAAACTCTCTGAGACTGCAGAATTCATTATCAGAGGAGACATAGAATTTACCCAGTGGAAGTACTCTGCTATCTCTCAGGGGGATTTAATTTTATTGTAGACTGGTATGTTAATTGAAATTTAATTATTTGATCCATTTTATTAACATATAAAAATAATTGAATATTTTATTAACGATAAAGAAGAAAAAAACAATCAAGCTAATAAGCATTTGCCGAACACACACTTAGTCCTTAAAAAAAAAAAATCACATTCCAATTCATTAAGAGAATGCAGAACATTCCTCAACTTTCTAGGTCCTCTTTATCCTTAAAAAAATTAACTTAAGATTTTGGGAAGATGGAATAAGTGGCCTAACTTTCAGTTCTCCTTGAATCTTTCCACAGATACAGAGAGAAAACCAGCTGAAAAGTGTGGCAATCTGAAAACAGCAAAGCTGGACAGGTTTCTCTGGACTGATTTACTGATTGGTGGATGGTGACCACTGTAAGTTCTGGACCCCAAGAATACTTGATAATAAAAGATGGAAGCTTTCTTCCAGGTCAAAGTCTTGAACCAGGAGAAAAATCTGGCAGTAGAATACAAACCAAACAGGACAATGACAACAAGTTTAAAAGAAAAATGTTGATCCAGGTCTTAGGAGATGGCAAACTTTCTGGAAAGGGGCAGATAGTAAGTTTCCAAGTTTGACTGTGGGCCATGCCTAGTTTCTATTGAATCATCCTCCTTCCTCCCTCTTTTTCTTCCTCCCTCTGCCCCTCCTTCCTCCTTTCCTTTCTTCCTTCTTTTTTTTTTTTTAAGAATATTTTAAAAATGTGAAAAACATCCTTAGCTTGAGGGCAGTACTAAACACAGGCCAGAGGTCTCTATTTCATCTCCCCACTGTAGTTTGCCTCTCTTGACCTAGGTCAAAATAGAAAGGGAAAGCCAAGGCAGCCCATCTCAAGAAGTAAGACTTGATGCTGTTTTAATCACTTTGTGAAAACAACAAAAGAGGGAGCTCTAGAGCCATGAAGTTGGTTCATCCCTTCTTTCAAAAAGGACCTTAAAAAAAAAAAAAAAAAAAAAAAAAAGACCTGAAAGCTCATTTTACTTAAAACAGAACAATAGAAAAAGTGAGTTGAGTCTCATACCGATTTAATATTGGAAAAAGGAGAGGAAGGAGCAGCAGAACATCCATACAGATTAGGAAAACACTCCAGAGGCATGCCCACCAAGAAATGAAAACTAACCTTATACTTCCAAACAATATACATTAAGAATATGGCAGAGAACGTGGATAAACAACATAAACTAGAAGGACAGAAATGCATGAATACACAGCTCTGAAAACAACTGTTAGCAAAGTCTTTTTCGTTTTTAATATATATGTATAAACTGTTAAATGTTAATTAAAACTTTCTAATGTGGGCATAAGAAAGTAACCCTTTCTCTCTAGTCTTTTATGTCTTAGGGAAGATATCTGGCTTTGTAAAGATAGAATTGAATACTGCCTTAACACTCTGTTTCTTCTCTTTTCAGGTATTTTGCCCAAGATGCAATCTTACCTTCTTTGCAGCCATCCCATGACTGAAGTAAGGATTAACACAGTAGGAATTTATTTTGTGGGGAGTTTTATTTAATAGGTCATGGTAATAGAAATAATATTTAAAATTTCAGAAGTTAGAAAAAATAAGCAAATTATATAGGTGAGGTGTTTTTAATAAGCAAACTATAGGGTGAGATGGATATTATTCTTTACTTCATTGTCATTTTGATCAAATCTCAGGGAGTGATTAAAGCTACTGAAATTTATCAAATTTATCTGAAAGATGACCTTTCCTAAACTACCTAGTGCACTTAATCCATTATATAAATGTACACAATTTCAGGAGGAGAGGATTTCCATTTTTCTAATATTACCCTTCTTGCAATCAATGCTATTCTCAAGAGGAATTTTTTTTTTCATGGACTAGATGTTCTTTGTAAATTCTCGACATGACCTAATATAAAAATCAATACATCTTTAGGTAAGTTCATTTCTATTATTAGATCTTACTGTAGCTTCACACTAACGTGTTTCGAAATATAAGCAGTACCCTACTACAGGGCATGGCTTTTTCCTGGTAATGCATTCAATTTCATTATGGTGAAAACCATTATTACAACAATCAAATCCACCACAGGTTTAAAAAAAAAGTCTCTCAGCTCCAGCCGGTTGCTAACAATGTTTATCCTTTAGTGTGCTCATTACAATATTAGTCTTAATTAAGTTAAAAAGTGCTTTGGCTGGGTTATTTCTCTATTCATGGTGTCCCCCCATGAAAATGGAACGTAGATTTTTCTAGCTTAGCAAGGACTGAAGGAAGCATTTATGATGACACTAAGTGAACGGCTTCTCTGGAAGCCCACATGAAAAAGAGGAAAGCGAAGCAGTACACACAGCATCACTTACAGGATAAATTAGCGTGAGCAATTTATTTCATGGAGTAACGAAATGATGGTTAATTTTGTATTTTGCATATTCATGAAGGAACTTACTCAAATTAAAGAAAAGGAACCAGGAGAAGTCCTGGGGCACTTGAGGTCTGTTTTATTTTAATCCAATCCTGACTGAAGCGCTGATTAATTATCCTGCAACTTGGTTTTTCTAGCCATAATAATTAGAACATTCCAGCACAACAAAAGAATTCTGACAACTACTCTGAAGTGGTTGTAGTAAGATTTGCCTTGGACTGTAATTTTTCTAGAATCTAGAGTACACAGAACACATCAGTGGTTGCGTTTTCCATTGATCTTCCTGTCCTGTGCAACCACTTTCCTTAATTCTCACATGTATGTGAACCTGTGTGGTTTTCTATTGATCACCCAAGTTCTTCATTATCCATTAAAAATTTTTCATTTTTATTTTCTAGACTTATTAATTATGTACTTGACTGGAATACCCATCTATGTTTTTCAAGTTTAGCATGGCAAGAAGAGAGAACTTTGGAAGCAAAACCATTATTATGCACATTCAGGAGAGGTGTGAGTCAGCAAGTTTGCAAAAATTCTTGGGGCCTGATCACATGCCAGTCAGAGAGGTGCTCTCATGAAGAGCTGGAAAGTGTTGTGGAGGCAATTATGGGGACACAATGGGGAAAATAAATCTTCAAAGCTCTATGGTAAAATTTCAATACTTACTTTGAAGTATTTCCAGAACATTGGACATGCACAAAACAACTACATATAAAAATAGTCTTTAAAGACAAGGAAGTCATTCTTGGGTTGTCCACCAATTTGGATAATAAGAGCTCCCATGTCCTTTGATTAGCACTAATTACAGTTTTATGCCACTGTTGAAAATACAGTATATTTTTTCATTGGTTAGTGTCCTGTTGTTAAAATTTTATAGAATCGCCTTGAGTCTTAAAAAGCACACATGTACAAAATATACCTTAAGGTTCCATTGCTGGATGCAATGAACAGCTTTTTTTTAACACTTCATATCCTATTGCTTCAGGGAAAAGCATTGTGAAAAATCATAATCCTAATGTTAATCACTCACGGGAGATGTGATGCAATATATTTGTCCTTTTTTTATCCAATATCCTATTCCTATTTTTATTAAAAAATATTTTTATTTAAACATGGCTGATTAAAATAAAGAAGAGAATCTCCATGGCTATCCTAGGAGTATGGTGAATCTCCTCATAAGGAAGTGGAATGAAAATGGAGGGAAGCTCTTTCAGTATCTTCAAGACTACTCTGTTTTAAGGTTTCTTTCTCTGAAGAGCAGTGGAGATTCCAATGACTAAAATCTTCCTGTATTCTTTTTCCCTTTTGCATCCCAATGGGCTAGGGAATTCTCCAATGTGATACAATTTGTCTTGATCCTCATGAACAAATAAATGAGAAATAGCAAAGATTAGTGAAATTTATTACAAATCTATATAGAGCATAAATATTTGAGGGCTACAGCCATCTGATGAGAGACCTAGATGCCACAAGAGCTTTAATAGCTATCTATTTGAGCTATTGGAATTTTTATTACATGGGCAGAAGATAGGAGAAGACATTAGGAACTCAATGATTTGAATCCCAATCTGCCAGTTACCGGTAACATGACCTTAGGAAAAACCCTCAGCATTTCTGGGTCTCTGAAAGGTCAAATGAGGTTTCTCAGGCAACTTTCCATTATAACATTCAGTGAATGGTTTTTATTTGTGATACTTTTAGAAGATTTGTATATTTTAATTAATAAAAATCACACTTACCTAAGGATATGTATAAAAAGATAGAGACATAGCCTAAAACAATCCTAGAGAGGCCATTTCTCTCCATGTTTCTTCTGAACTCTCCAGATATATTTGAGAGATTCGGGAGAGGAGAACAAGAGGAAAATGAGTGCTGTTCAGTTACATACCTTTCGGTGTCAAAGAATTATCTAACATTTTAAGATGTTTCCCACAAAGATTCTTGACCGGTCATGGAATGTTATTAAATTCATCATTTTTTTCCTCATAAAAACATTGACTTTTATGCTAATAAATGTCTTTGTTCAATTACTGGACAAAAATCCGAGTTCTTCAATAACAGGCTTCTTCTAATTCTGTTTTGTAATTGCAGTAAGACATCTCTGAGGATTTATCTCTGCTGATGCACGCCAGCCGTATGTGGCCTTTTCTTGAACCCGTCAGAATTGTGACTTTTCTTTGAACTCTTGGTTGCTTGGTGCTACTGACCTTGTTGCTCGTTTATAATTTGGGTGCCATTTATCACTCCCAGACTTACAGATATTGTTGTGGAAAGAGACTGAATGCAATCATTCATGCCATTGCCTCTTTCTAGTGGTGACTTGCTGCTTCCTTCCTTACAGGATAACTGATAGGGAGAGATTAGTGACAAAGCTGTAATTCTATTGAGGGATTGTGATGTAACTCTATCATAAACCATGAAGTGAGACTCAAGAGGTTTGAGATCATGACTGCTGAGATTAAGTTACAGCAGCCACAGTCAATCTCTGTCAATACGTGTTTTGTGATGGTTTGTAATCTTCCTGTAAAATATTAGCTACCTGTAGAAAATATCCTTTCCCCCGCCCAGGATTGACTTTATTGTATAACTTCTGCCATTGCAGAGCTTAAAGGAAATATTGATTTTTATTTTTATAAAAACATATAGACATTTTGGAGACCATTTAGAAAACCTGCCCTTTGATGTGGTTATTAAAGTTGAGACGTAATGGTCGTGGCATTATGTTACTTCCCCGCGTGCCACTGAAGGCGTTGGTATGTGTGATAATTTTTTTTTTTTTTAAGATTTCATTTATTCATTTGACAGAGAGAGAGATCACAAGTAGGGACAGAGTCAGGCAGACAGAGAGGGGGAAGCAGGCTCCCCACTGATCAGAGAGCCCGATGCAGGGCTCGATCCCAGGACCCTGAGATCATGACCTGAGCCGAAGGCAGAGGCTTTAACCCACTGAGCCACCCAGGCGCCCCAGTAATGTTTTAAAAATTGGTGAAATTTTTTGTAGCTTTCTCATACAACTCTTGGAATATTTAGGTTTTAATATTTCAAAGTTGAACTTTTTGCATTTGTGAAATTTAAAAAGAGAATTTACTGAGGTTAAAATTCACGTAATCTAAACGGAACCATTCTAAAGGAAGTAATTCAAAGAACAATAATCGTGCCTTGGATAAACCTCATTGGCTACGATAAAGGAAGTAATTCTGTGTCATTTGGCACACTGATAAAGTCGTGCAACCCCAAGGTAAAACTCTGGACACATGGATGATCTCCCCCTACTTCCCCCACCCCGGAACCCTATGTATGAAATTTTCAAAGTACAATAAATCAGTTGACTTGGTATTTTATTTACTCAACACTTAGGAATTAAAGCCCTTTTTTTAAAGTTATCCATACACGTTATTTCAGTTAATTTGTACCTTTGGCAGCACTTTCGCGAGTTCTTTTTGGGGAGGAGGTGGTCCAAGTAACACATGTCTGTGGGGATATTAGTACATTTCACTTTTAAGTGTGCAAAGAAATGGTTAAGTTGGCATATGCAGGCTTCTTTTCTCCCACAGGACTATTCAGAAACCTTTTGGATGTTTATAAACTCTGCTTCACTTTAGTTTACAGCCACAGCATACACCATTTCCTGAACTATTTGCATAATTCTTCCTGGACCATTCTGAGTGTACTGTTGAGACCCATTCTATGTCAAACAATGATCTAGGCCTAATTATGACATTGTTGGAGAACATGATCAAGAAATAGAGAGGTTTTTACCAAATGGATTTGAAAAATATGACTCTGACTTTTATCTTTTTTTTAAAAAAAAGTTTATTAATTTATTGTGAGAAAGCTACAAAAGGAGTGTGAGAGGGAGAAGCAGACTCCCCACTGAGCAGGGAGCCAGATGCTGGGTGGATCCCAGGACCCTGGGGATCATGACCTGAGCCTAATGCAGACACTTAACTGAGCCACCCAGGCACCCCTGAATCTGACTTTTAAAACTCATATTGACATCATACTCTTAGAAAGAGCAAAAGGCTGAGATACAGGATTTTTGGAATTGTGTCTAGTATGTAAAAATAGCAGTTAACATTTTAAAAGTATTTTTAAATATTATCTGTATTTCTGTCAAAAATCCTGAAAGCTAGGTATCATTGTCTTAATCTTAGAGATGGATAAATTATTCAACTTTAGTCACATTAAAATATCTTCCTTTGGGATTAAAGGATTTGTCCAGTATCTCACACTTATGAATGGTAGAGTAAGATTTAAGTTCAGATTCCTGGAATTACACATCCTATGACCCATCCTCTTACTCAGCAGGGTTGCTGTGGAACCCTGAGCTAGGGACTAGAGTCCCCTAGAAAACTCTAGTTTTCTAGGCCTTCATTTCTGTACTTATAAAAATGCGGAAACTAGATGATCTCTAAGGTCTGGTCTAGCTTTAACATTCTGTTGCTTAAATCCTGTACTATTTCCTAGCCTGTCTAAAGGGTTTAATAAAAAAAAAGAAATTTTATGTCCCTATATCAAGAATCCCAAGATCTCAATAAAAATGTTAAAATACTTTCCCATATAAATGAACAATTATGACAGCTGACCTTTATACAAATCTCCCAGAACTCAGAATGAGTTATAGGATCAAGGGAGGAACTCTGCTCTGCTTTTATAAATATAGTTGAGACCAATGTAAATACACGACTTGCCTTGAACACTAGGGTTTCTTCATAGGAACATAGAAACATAGATTGAGCTTGCAAAGAGGTTATGTGTATGTTTGCCTTTCCCTAGCCATCCTTGTTCATTAAATAAAGGAGTCAATTTTAGAGGCTGGGTCTGAATCCAGATGGGAGGGGAGAGAATGTCAAAATAGATCCACTACCTTTAAATCAGCTTATTTGTCATTTGATTAGAGAAAACAATCAGAGAGAGTAGATTTGGTCAAATCTCAAATGACTAAATGGATTTTATTTTCTTTCTCCCAACTTTAAAATATTTTTGCCCACTTACAAATATCAGTGTTTCTTCTACTTTTTCTCTCAGAGGCACCCTAGAAATAAATCCTTAAATTTCCCTTCTCTTTAACAGAATTAAATAAACCTTCTTAAAAATCACAGAATTGTATGTGTATTGCCACTTACAAAGATTTCATAAGCTTTCTTTGCTGTGGTTAGTATAATTTACTACTATGATAATACAAAATATTTTTTGTTTATTTTATAAAATTTCAAACATACATCGTACTAAATTTGGTTTTCAAACACATGTCTCTCATTCCCTCAACTTTTCCCTCACATTCTGGTATCTTCCCTCAGCTTTGCTTTATGTTAGGAATCCCTGGTTGAGTGAAACTCTGTGCAGGATAGGAAAGACTCCTCGCCATTTTTAGATGAGAAACCCGAAAACAGTATCCACATGGAAGAAAACTACTTGGTAATATTTTGAGAAAATAATGGAAGTTTCCTAAATCCTCTTTTTCCCTAATCCCATCTTCACCTTTTAATACTGAAGTTATTTTCTTTTGAGTCAATTGTTTTTTTTTTTTCTTCCCCCAATTATTAACAAGAGTAAGCCAGCTGAATTTTCATTGTCAGTTTCTGTGCACATCATAAGAGAAGTCCTCCAAAATCACCTTCGTGGACTTCATGAAACCCCACATCTTTCACAGAATTTGTCATTTCACTTAGTAATCAGTATCCTCTGTCAGATTGTCGTGGCTCCTGACAAGGAACTGATAGACTGGTTCTATAGGGGTTGGTGTGATGGGTAGGGATGGAAGTTAGCATCATGTGGGAAGGACAGTTTTGAGTGGAGTCTAATTTGTTAAGTCTTGATATATTTATTTATGTTTTTTGGGTTTATGACAGTCTTGTTTCAGAAAATAAATATCTAGATGTCAGAAACACCTTTCAAACTACAGATCCTTCTGGAAAAATAACTTTTATGGATATGATATATTTTACTCCTCATATCTAAATATTTCTAATGAAACTGCCTCTCTTCTTGGATATCTCAACACTATCCAAGTTAAACACTGAATTCCATGGTAGGGCACGTAAATTTCTCTCTCTCTCAACTCCAAAGAGAGAGGCATCAGAAATGAGTATACAGTTAGGGTCACTGATAACGAACTCCTGAATATAGCATAGGGTTCACAGCTTACTCGCTGTAGAATATGTCAAACCTTTCATCTAAGTCGTCCTGGATATTGACCTTCCTGCCTATGGACAGGCAGGCACCATAGCTCAGCGGCACCTGGTGGTCAGTAAAACCCTCCTAGTGGCACATGACTGGTTCTGACCGAGGGAATGGATCTATGTGAGGACTCATAAAATCTGAATGATTTATCCAAAGTAAACACTAGGATATTGCTCCCTCTGGTCCTTTCTATGTGGTGGACCCATGTGACAAACTATCCTTGCTTTTCACTGGAGGATGCTCATGGAAACTGTCATGACTCATTATACTGTCAAAAAGATTGATTTTTCCCGTAGGAACAGTTGGAATGGGTGGTAGGTGCTGCATTTCTGACCAGGGATCCCAGCCAAACACACAACACCTGTAAACATCCACAATAATTTAAACTTTCAAAATCTGGCTTGAAATCATAGACTAGGGAAAATACACTGAACATGTCAGTTATATAAATAAAGCTTATTATAGATTTGACTACAAATGTATAGCTAGTTGTGATAAACATTTACTAAATGGCTGTTTTGTTTGCTTTTTTAGACATTAGAAAGTATTCATTGATACGATTTGTTTTTTTCAGCTGGCTTTAAGAGCTGGCCAGAGACATCTGAATCAATGTCTTATTTTTCTTTCCACACTTTTTTCCTGTAGCAAGCAGATGTGTTTTGCAGGAATAATCTACAGTTTCTTTTATTTTGCCAAGCCAGTGCATCATTAAATATTGAGTGAGACTTCCAAGGGCGTGAAAATAGTGTAAATGTCGTGGTGAAATTTACCCAAGGCAGTCAGTTGAGGCCTCATATAAGAAGATTCAGGGAAAGTCCTTTGAAACAAATTTTTGTGCTTCTTAGTAGTGGCAGCGTCAACTTTGTTTATGGTGTGTTCAGGTCACCAGAGCCCTCTCTGGAGGTAGGGTGATTTGAGGAGGCTGCGAGGATAATGCTTCTCTGTAGACCTTGGCATCCTATCCACTCCCCCCTCTTTGCAGTTGAGTACCTTGGCACCAGCTCTGTATTTACTCCCTTCCCATCTCAGAGGGGACAACAAAGCGTTCTCTGTGACTGACTCTCATGAGCCAGAAGCATTGTGCTCATCTCTCCCGGCCCTTCCCTGCCGTACCTTCCCTGAAATGAAAGCAGACTTCTTGTCCAGCCTGAGGACCCGTCTGGTTCAGCAGAACACGCTCGCTCTCAAGGAAGGATTGGTGCACAATAAATGATGTGGGGAGTGTGAGTTAGTGGCAGAGATCATTTTACATACGAAACCACTGAAGTATAAAAAGAACAAAGTGTGAAATTAGTAGCCCGCTGCTAGAATGGTAGACTAGAATTCAGGAAACAGGTGCTACTGAGGGTCCTGCCACCGATTTGCTGTGTATCTTTGGGAAAATGTTTAAACTCACTGCATTTCATTTTCCTTATCTATAAACTGGACCAAATTTAACTTGCATGATTGTATGTTGATAGATGAGATTTGCCTTCATTCCCTTATGTCGTATTTTGGTGGCCAGACATAAAGGCTAGAGGGAGTATATGTGAGGATTAACTTAGACATTCTTTTCACAGCTACCTTATTAAATTCTGTCTTGTTTGTATCAGTTGTATTAGTTAGGGTTCTCTAGAGAAACAAGAATCAATAGAGCAAATCTATATAGATAGATATTTAGGTGTGTATATATATATTTATATAATTTTACATAAAATTATATAAAAGTATATGTAATATAATTATATATGTAATATATTTATATAATTTTATATTTATCTCCCTCTCTCTCTCTCTCTATATATATATATATGCCTATAGAGAGAGAGATTTGTTATAAGAAAATGGATAATATAATAGTGAAAGCTGAGAAATCCCAAGATCTGCAGTCAGAAGGCTAGAGACCCAGGGGAGACTCTGGTGTCATTGTAGTCCAAGTCTGAAGGCCCAAGAACCAGGAGAAATGATAGACTCAGAAAACCATGAAGAGACAATGTTTTAGTTTGAGTTTAGAGGCAGAAAAACACCAATGATCCACCTCAAACTGTCAGGTAAGGAGGAGTCTCTTTCTCATGGGAGGGTCAGCTTTTTGTTCTTTTCAGGCCTTTAACTGATTGGATGGGGCCCATTCAAACAGGGGAGAATAATCAATCTGCTTTACTCAGTCTACTGATTCAAATGTTAGTCTCCAAATCCAAAAACAGTACCACAGACACACCCAGAATAGTATTTGACTAAATATCTGGCATCATGTGACCAAGTCAAGTTGACACATAAAATTAACCATCGCATTAATCAAAAAAGAAACCATATGTGTAGTGTGTATTTGTTTCTAATCTTCGGGATTTGATGTTGATATTTATTTTTCTAAGAGGCTTTAGAAATGTTTGAGAAACTAAGAACATCGGAATCATATGGTCTCTGCAAAAGTCCATCCAACTCCAGAGCATCTGACTTTAATAAGACCCATTATGAGGAGAGAATGGCCTCCCCTTTCTTTGATCTTTACCACAAAGACTGGATATTAGAAGCTTATTAGAAGTACAGTTTTCTCTTGAATAAGATCTCTCATCCATGATGCCTCTAAAGCTTTCTTGAAACTCCTAATTTTTTTAAAGATTTTATTTATTTATTTGAAAGAGAGAGAATGAGAGAGCATGAGAAGGTGGAGGGTCAGAGGGAGAAGCAGACTCCCCGCTGAGCAAGCAGCCCTATGCAGGACTTAATCCTGGGACTACAGGATCATGTCCTGAACCTAAGGCAGTCTCTTAACCAACTGAGCCACCCAGGTGTCTGAAACTCCTGATTTTAATGTCTACCACCTTTCGGGTTGATGGAACCCACTGAATAAAAGTGTGCATTCATTTTCTAAAAATCCCTTCTTCAAGTTTCCAGAACGTGGTTCCTTTTTTTTTTTGTACCAGGGACTTAAAAACAAACAGGTCCTTCATGGTTTCATATGTTTCAGATATATTCTTCACATAGTCTTTACCTTTACAACCTCAACATCTTAAAGTGCTTTTGTTCTATTTTCACCTAGAAATTTGTATGTCACATGGCTTATTTTAATTGCCCACAAGTTATAATAACCACAATTGTTACTGTACACGAGTAGGTAGAAATCAGTGATGGATAACAAGAGTGATGGATAACTAACTAGAAGAGAAAGATGATGAGATATCAGGCTCAGACCCTGGGGTTTATGGTTAGTGCTGTGGGGCTTTGAACTTTTGCACAAATTCTTCCTCACAGTCTTCCCTACCTCATGAACACTGACTGATTTTCTAAGAGTTAGCATTAATATTCATGTACCTTGTGATGTCTTCCTTGAACTTACCTAGCACGATTTGGTTTTCTTTTCCATTTTTCCATTCCATAAGTGCATATTTACCATGAGGCAAAGATAGTTCAGTTGCAATTAGTTATGATTTGAATCTTTTTCTACTCATTGCAGTCACTACAGCATTGTTAGGATAAAGCTAAGGGGGAAACATTTAGCTATTATACGGAAATACCTTTGCAATGCCTTGGGTCTAACAAGTAAGACATTATAGATAAATTGAGACATTTATATTTAAAAATGGGAGAAAATTCATGTAAAAATAACGAAATATTAAACAAAAACAAAAAAGGGGAAGAGTTAACTAAATTCACTAAAATAACCTAAAATTATCTTGACAATGAGAAGCAAATCATAACAAAAGATCTTCAAATCATACTTAAAGTGGCAATTTAGTAAAAGAAGGAGATATTTTCCAGGGCAAGGGAATGAATAGATACAAAATTGTTAGATAATCAAATTAATGAAAACGAATGAGTGATATGAGCCCATTGGAAAAAGTTTAAATTTATTGCTGATTGAACATCATCATTGACTCTGATGAGGATAACATGAAACTCCTAAAGACATCAAAACAATGAAGATGTCTGTGACAAACTCGTTGATACGTGTTGTCAACTCAGACAGTGTGCAATGGTCTGTGTACATTTGCATACTTGAAATGCTTGAAATCTTATTTGTAGGAAAGAAATTTGATAAAAGACTTTCCAAATCGGATAACAACGCTAAACATTTTTATTTCATTACCAATAACAAGTTGTGAAATGTGTTTTCTCAACTATCAATACGGAAATAATTTCCATAGGTGATACTGGAGAAAAGACTGATCTTGATACTAGAATTAGCGGATCTTATAAACGTTGTAGTATTTTCAGCTTTTTAAAAATTTTATAGTTTTTCATGATTTATTTTCTCATTCTAAATAGTACACACATGCCTGCTTTTATATCTGTAAGTTCATATTCTCTTTCATTAAAAAAGGTCCCTCAAATAAAGTGAACTTCAGACCCAACAAAACTTGGATTATCCTGTGTAGCAGACTTTTCATGCCTTAGTAGGCATTTATTTTATTTTCATTATCTTTGCTGTCTGTCTGTTAATTCTTTATGGAAGGAAGCAAGAATTTGGATCTTTAAAACTTGATAGGCAATGGCAGAAGTTGCTTCATAATTGATTAGAGGATGCACATGTGGTCAACAGTGCATGGGGATGATCTGGAGAAATCCTTTCAAGGCAAGTCCAAGTCCTCTGTTTTCACTAGGGGAATGATTGAACTATTTACGTGAAAGCTTTAAAGACTATACTTTCAGGGATCTTTCCTAGAGCTCATCAGATGAAAGCTTTATATGATAGTAACTCAACATTTTGAAAAAATTAGAAAATGTCGATCTGAGTGATTTAGATAATTTAGGTAAATCCTCCAATAAAAACATACCTTTGGCTTAGAGAAGACATTTTTAAAGATGTTTATTTAATGTTATCCTTCCCCAGTGTGATTAAAAACATAAATTCTTTCTCAAAAGTAATAATGACTATTTTGACTGTGAAGACAAATTTCTATCAGAAAAAGCCCTATCCCTCAACTTTTTTTTTGACTTTGAGTGCAAGTTCCAAATAAATTCTAATAAGCTCTTCCTTTAACTTAAGCATATGTTTAGATTGTGGATGCTGTTAGTATTATAATTGATTTTTCTACTTTTTGAATGTTTCTGGACTGTACAATTAGGGTGAATCGGTACTTTTAGTTATGGAAAGTTAAAAAACAAAATGACCTAAAAAGAACTCTCATTTTTGTTTCATGAAGGTGAAATATTTTCAAAGAGTAGAAAATTCAACTGCAAATCAATTTAGTTTATTTCATAGGCATAGCAAATAAGTTTTAGGAAAAGAATGATAAACTCAAATTAAACATGTTTGACCTCCATTCTTTTGACAGAATAATGATATTTTGTACTGTAATAACTAGTTAAGTATGAATTCATGTCGTAGATGTAGAATGGAACTAAACACATCAATTGTGTTGTTTTTTTAAGCTTAGACATGTGAATTGACAAAATTTCTTTAAAATTTATTTTATTATACAAAGTTATATCTCTTCATTTAAAAACATTGTTATTTAGAAAATGCAATTAAAAGGACACAACAGGGGTGCCTGAGTGGCTCAGTGGGTTAAAGCCTCTGCATTCGGCTCGGGTGGAAATCCCAGGGTCCTGGGATCGAGCCCCGCATAGGGCTCTCTGCTCCGCGGGGAGCCTGCTTACCCCTCTCTCTCTGTCTGCCTCTCTGCCTACTTGCGATCTCTGTCTGTCAAATAAATAAATAAAACCTTAAAAAAAAAAAGGACACAACATATTTTGTGGTTTGTTTTTTGTGGTTTGTTTCTTTTCAAAAAATTATTGAAATAAAATATAAAACTGAGGGATTGAAATAAAATATAAAACTGAGGGATATTGAAATAAAATATAAAACTGAGGCAATACCTATTTCTTGAAAGCTTTAGGATTAATTCTCACTTATCTATCTGGCCAGAATTCGATATGCTTCTATCCGTTTAAATGGTGCTTCTAATTCCATAGCACTCCAGTAAAGGATATGATGACTTTTAAATTCTCCCAAAGGAAAACATTCTAGAGAAGAAAAAAATCTGCTGCTGGAGTGCTTGAGTGGCAAGACTGGGGAATAATGGGAATCTAAAAAATCTTCTCAGAGGCTTGCTATGGAGATATTCCCATTTATACGCTTCAGCTAGATGTTAGAAAGAAAGAAAGAAAGAAAGAAAGAAAGAAAGAAAGAAAGAAAGAAAGATTGATTCTTTCTCTCCCAGCCCCTAAACCATTATTTTATACAAATCTCACTCACTGAATTGGTATTTATTGAAAACCTAACACCAGGAGTGCTAGACACCATTGTATATTATAGTAAGGATGTGAAGAAACATAAAAACATATCTTGCCCTTGATTAACTCTTGGTCTAATCTGCAGTAAAATATTATGATGAATGCTAATATTATAAGCAAAAATAGAGTGCTCTAGGCGGAATGAGGAGCACAACGACTTGGCTGTAGTGAATCAGGAAAGGGGTCATCAAGCAGACTGAGCACATGTTGCTATTAGAGTCATACAATTTTAAAACAAAAAGGGAACTTAGAAACTGTCAATCTAAAGATTTAAAAGATCACAGTGTCCTGTACAAAGTTGAAACTTTTTATTGATTTATTCAGCAAATGAATATTGAGTACCAACTACTTGCTCAGCATAGTTCTAGGCCCTGCTATTTACACTGTTTAAAAACACAACAAAAATAAACTGATTGGATTAACGTGACATAAGAATATCCTGAACTCTCCTCTCTGGGGCATGCCAAATGGACAATGATGCATAGACCAATTACCGATGAAAGACATTCAGAAACTAGCTGAGTTACTCTTACACATTGGGCAAATGAGGAAGTACCCACCTCAAAATGAGTAGAAATGATGGAGGCACACTTTCACCATGAATCCTGCCAGGGGCAGAACATCTAAGAGACTCACTTTAGCTTTGGGAACACATATAGCCTAAAAGTGAGGGGATGGAAAAAGATAGTCCATGAAAATGGAAACTAAAAGAAAACAGGTGTAGTTATACTTACATCAGATGAAACAGACTTTAAAACAAAGATGTAGGGGCACCTGGGTGGTTCAGTGGGTTAAAGCCTCTGCCTTCAGCTCAGGTCATGATCCCAGGGTCCTGGGATCGAGCCCTGCATCAGGCTCTCTGCTCCAGGGGGAGCCTTCTTCCCCCTCTCTCTCTGCCTGCCTCTCTGCCTACTTGTGATCTCTGTCTGTCAAATAAATAAATAAATAAAGCTTTAAAAAAAAGATGTAATAAAAAACAAAAGTCATTATATAATGATAAAGGAGCCAATTTATCAAAAGGATATAAAGTTAATAAATATGTACGCACCCAACATAGAAGCACCAAAATATATGAAGCAAATATTAACAGAATTTAAGGGAGAAATAGACAGCAGTACAATAATGATAGGGGACTTGAATATACCACTTTGAACAATGGATAAATCAATCAGGCAGAAAATTAGTAAGGAAACATTGGGTCTAAACTACATATTAGGCCAGATGGACTTAACTGCCATTTATAGGATATTCCATCCAACACCAGCAGAATATACATCATTCTCAAGTGCACATAGAACATCCTCCAGGATAGATCACATGTTGAGCCACAAAACAAGCCTTAATAAATTTAAGAAGATTGAAATCATATCAAGTGTCTCATCAAGATCTCTCTTGACCACAATGGTATGAAACTAGAAATCTGCTACAAGAAGAAAACTGGAAAAATTGCAAATAGGAGCTTAAGCAGCATGCTCCTGAACAATCAATGGGTCAAAGAAAAAAACAAAAGAGGAATCAAAAAATATCTTGAGACTAAGGAAAAAATATCTTGAGACCGAGGAACATACCAAAACTTAAGGGATGCAGCAGAAGTAGTTTGAAGAGGGAAATTTGTAGAAATAAATGCTTATATCAAGAAAAAAGAAAGATCTTAAATAAACAACCTAAATTTACACCTCAAAAACTAGAAAAAGAAGAACAATCTAAGCCCAAAGTTATCAGAGGGAAGGGCATAGCAAAGGTGAGAATGGGGCGCCTGGGTGGCTCAGTGGGTTAAGCCGCTGCCTTCGGCTCAGGTCATGATCTCAGGGTCCTGGGATCGAGTCCCACATCGGGCTCTTTGCTCAGCAGGGAGCCTGCTTCCCTCTCTCTCTCTGCCTGCCTCTCTGTCTACTTGTGATCTCTCTCTGTCAAATAAATAAATAAAATCTTAAAACAAAACAAAAAAAACAAAGGTGAGAATGGACAAAATGGAGACTAAGACAATAAAAATCAATGAAACTAAGAGACGGATTTCTGAAAAGATACCCCAACAGCAACACTCAAATGTAGAATATTAAAAAAAAAAATTTCAATTCATAGAAACAGAGTCGAAAAGTGGATGCCCGGGGCTGGAGGCAGGGGGTGGAGGAACAGGGAAAGGGATAGGGAGAGAAGTGTCAAAGTATAAGATCTTTCAGTTATGAGATGAATAAGTTCTGGTGATCTAATGTATCATACGGTGACCATAGTGTATAATGGAAATTTTTTAAGAGAGTAGAACTTAAATGTTCTCTCTCTCTCTCTCTCTCACACACACACACACACACACAAGTGCTGTGATGGATTTGTTAATTAACTTCTTGGGGAGAATCCTTTCAAATATAAAACACATCAGGCCATCATGTGCACTTAAATATCTTACAATCTGTCAATTATATCTCAATAAAGCTAAAAACTAATAAAACATTAAAAAGAACCCCAAATCAAAACAAAACCAAATCAAAAATTTCTTCCCTGATGAAGTTTACATTCTCATGGGGGTGAGAATCTCACAACCAAAAGTACGGTACATCAGATGGTGATAAGTTATTAACTGCCATGGATCAGCTAACCAGGAAAGGGGTATAGAGATTATGAGAGGCATTATAATTTTAGTAGTTTGGCCAGATAAGACCATTGAGCAAGACCTGAAGGAACTGGGAGACAAACCATTGGAAGTATCTGGGTGTATTAGGGGAAAGTTGCACAAGCGTCTCTAGCAAATAGAAGAGCCTAATATAAAGGCCATGGCATGAGATCACATCTGTAGCTCCTGAAAACATCATGGAGACCAATGTGTCCGGAGTAGCATGTATGATGAGAAAGCACAGGAAATGAATTTAGAGAGGGAATAGGGAGTTAAAACACATAGGATCTTATCAACAATTGTAAATCTTTTAAATTCAGTTCTTAGTAAAACAGAAAATAAATCTTTGGGAAAGGGAAAGACAAAATATGACATGTATGTTAAAATGCTACCTCTGGCTTCTCTGTGGCTGTGGACAGTAAGAGAAGAAAAGAGATTCTCTTAGAGAGTTATTGTAGTGACCCAGGTGAGAGGGAATTGTCTAGGAAGGAAGCACTACAGGTGGTTGGACTTGAGCTCTAGATATGTTTGTAAGGTAGACCCCAACTCCACAGGGCTTGCTTGGTGAACAAATATGTGTCTAAAAGAATGTGGTCCTAGATAATTTGTAGGTGTGGGGCCTGAAGAGCTAGAAAGATGGAGAAGACTAGATGGAGAAGCCAGTAGACAGAACATGTCTGAGAAGCCAGTAGACAGAACATGTCTGAGCTAATAGCAAGAGTTTGTTAACATACATAGTAATATGTATGAAGTAGTTCATACATATTACTATGTATGTTTGAAATGCCTAATCAATACTCAACTGAGATGTCAAGTAGGCCATTGAGTATAAAAACACTGGGAAGGAGAAGAGATTTGGAGATTTGAATTCATTGGTTCTCAATAGAGAGATGTTGTTAAACATCTCTAAGAATGACTGGGAACCAGAAGGGGAATGAGCACAGAGGGGCAGTGACTGAGTAATGAGCATCAGCTGGAGGTGGTTAGAAAGGAGAGGCCAACAAAGGGAATGGAGAAGGGATGGCCACCAAGAAACTTTACCCTAGAAGTGAGTGAAGAGGGTATAATGGAGGGAGGAGCCATCAAAATTCTGCCCTTGCCACAAAGACTATGGAAGCCTGAGGACTAGCTGTTTTATTTAGGATCATGCAAATTATTAGTAACTTTAAAACAAAAATTTCAAGGACATGGTCATAGTGAGGGAATCACCAATAGAGTAAGTTCCAGAGAAAATGAGGAAAGAAAGTGAAAACAGCCAGTATAAATCCTGTTTTGAAGAATTCTGGTATCAAGGAAAACAGAAATGATGACGTGTTGGTGAGAAGAGGTTGTACTATATACTGGCTAAAAGTTTAAAATTTTTTAAAGATGGGACAAATGATGGTTTCTATGCTACTCTGAATATTCAGTGGGGAATAATTACTGATGTAGGAAAGGGGATCGTGAATCTTGGTAGATCTTACTCTGGAACGTAAAGGTGTAATTTCTGAGTTTCTTGACTGAATCAATTTTGAGTCTCGACTGAATTTTGAATCTCTTAGCTGCTTCTTAATTAGTGGGATAAACGAAAGCAGTGGTTCTCAATCTTGTCTGCCCAGTTGAGTCACCTGGGGACTTAAGAAATCAATGTGCGAGGCCCACCCCAGGGCGGATAAATGAGACGGATTCATCCCATAGTTTTCAAAACCTCTCTCCGGTTTCAGATCTAAAGATTTTCTTGCCTTGAGAACTACAGAAGTAGAGTAGCTAGAAAATAATTAATAATGAAGATAATAAAATGTACTAAGGCACAGACTTTTTTTTTTTAACATCAAGTCTCAGCCTTTTAGAAGAAAAAGTAAGGTCACTACTTCACTGAAATATCTTCGGCGTAGAAGATTCGGAATCATTTAATTTTAAAAGACAGTCTAATCTAAACATTTGTTTTCATTATGGTTGACTTCAAGATGATATTTGCTGAATCCTGCAGATCAGAAAAGGGGATTTCTGAAGAAGTAACAGGCAAGTAAAAAGCTAAATCTTACGGATGGAGTATTTTGTAGTAGGAAAATTAAAAGGGAAGAGCTGATTGTGAAAAAGAAACAGATTCATATTATAAATGGGCTCTCCTATGGAAAAGTGTTTTCTAACTCTAAACAACTATGAAAATATAATGGTACTATATAGTTGAGGATTAGCTGCATTGTTTTGGGGATCTGATTTGCAAAGTCTTTCTACTACGTTTCGTCATTTACCCTTTTAAAAGAGTGGTAAAACCAAGACTCAAATCTAAAACTTGGGCTTCCAACTCTGAAGTTTGTACTTTTTGCACAGTTGTTGAGTAATCTCATGAACTAAGTTACAGGAAAATAAAAATTTATAAGTTTTAAATATAATTAAAAAGTCCTTGACTTCTCAGAGTTACTGAGTGAAAGGGATTGTTGTTCTTTTCTTTCTTTTCTTTTTTTTTTAGAGTGGGGGAAGTGCAGAAGGGCAGAGGGAGAGAGAGGATCTCAAGCAGCCTCTGCCCTGAGCAGGAAGACTCAGGGCATTATGGGATTATGACCTGAGCCAAAACCAAGAGTCGGTTGGAAATCACGAGTTTTATCAACCAGCTGAGCCACCCAGGCACCCATTCATTGGCTCTTACTCCATGTTCTTGGAGAGAATATTTTGTTTCTGTTTTCTATTGTACCTTGGTTTATGATACAGTACTGAGTTGCAAAATCAACTAACTGGGACTTAAACAGCATTTTTAAAAAAGAAAATAGAAGAAAATATGTAGTGTATAGCATGCAGTAAGGTAGGTGTGTTTTATAAAATATTTTCCATTTTATAATTTCATATATATATTAAGTTTATATATATAACTCTACATTACACACACACACACAAGTGCATACACTTGGCCATGATGTAAAATATATTTTTTACTGGAGGTCACAGTAAAACCTTGAAAGCCACTGGAGTAATGAGTGTTAAGAACTTGATAAAATTGTGTGGAATTATTTTGAGTAGCATATTTTAAAAATCCAACCAAGCATGGGCCATAAGCCAGGGTTTATGACTATTTTCCTTATGGTGATTATTTGTTTTAAAATTTTTGTGGTAGCAGAATTTGGCCTTGTTAACAGTTGCTATAATGTTCATTCATATGAAGTATATTCAAGTTGGAATGGGCTCAGTTCATGGAACAATCTGGCCCTGAGGAAAGGGGTGAAATGAGGGGAGATTTTTTTTTTATATTCCTACCTAAGGGCTCAGACAACTTCTCCTTTGGGAGCTGCGTTCCATCTCCTTATGCATATATTCTTATATACTGCACAAGATTTATATTAAGGGCTATTTTCCTCATGAAAAATTTCCCCACCAATAATTCATGTACCAATTTACTAACATTAAATGTTTAGCATGAAAATGACAGGTATGGGTTTGTATTACTAAAATGATAGTGTTGCCCACTCTTGTTTTAGAATTAAAGGCTTCATTCTCTTCTTTACCTTCTTTCTCCAGTATTATTGTAGGAATGAAAGTGAGAAGTAATTATTTCAGTTCTTATTTTATGTTTAAGAAGTACACCTCAAAGTTTTGTCTGAAGTGAAGTGGGTAAAAACTTTAGGCACCAAGCAATTGCTTGATTGTTTTCGAAGCTGACTTAGTGATTAATCAGGAAGTTCCTAAGAACGAACTGTCTAGATGTCAGAATAGAGTATAATTCCTATAATGCAAGGTTTACAGTCTGGGATGAAATAATTTTATGAATAAACATTAGACCCATAACAAACACTAAATAAAAGACAATATTGAATAGAGATATTTATACACATGTAACCTTCATTGGCCCTGGTCCACCATTCCCAATTGCCCCAACCTTAAAAATTCCTTAAACACGGGCTGGCAGTGAATATAGTCCATTTTTATATCAGGGTACTCAAAGAATATTTTTTAGGAAGGTTGAGTGCCTGTGCTTTTGAGACTTAATAAAACTCAGTAGAAACTCCTTGTCCACAGCCTTACACTCAATGTAAGGGGGTCCTCAAACCCAGACTTGGTGAATTCCCAAACACATCATTGCATACTTCTGAGAGTATATATATGCATTATATTTTAAATTCCCTGTATTAAGAGAAGACAAAGGAAAAGAAAATGGGTCATTTCACTTCATTGCAAGATGATGCTTATTGGGTTGTTGTATTTAAAATAGGACGTCCATTTTCATGAATCTCTCTAATCCTGATAACCTCATATGCTTTTTAAATTTGTGCAGGATTCCATTATACCAATTAAATTTTAAACTGGTACAGTACACTTTTAAAAGTATATTTGGTTCACATATCATCTCTTCTCTATTTTTAGTTGCTGTGTTCTCACTCTGTCTTGATTTCAGAGAACTCAGATATATCTGTATGATTTACCAAAACTCCAATAATCTGTACTTTGAGTGAACCCATCCATCACAGGAGATGCCCTTTCAAAATTGTATTGACTTGCAACTATCTGTACCAAGCTTTGTAAATCATTACTAACATTTTTAATAAGTTTTAATTTTTTATGAACTGGTTTTAGTGGCCATCTAGGATTTCAAGTAATGTAGAGAGAACAAATGAGTTACGATGTGATTCTAAGAGCTAAGAAATAAAACAGGCACTTTCCAAGTTTCTGTCTATGGTGTGATCTCAAGCCAGATCATAAGAGCCTGAATCTTCTCAAAATGTTTCTGAAATTAAGAACTCATGTGATGGGCTATACTTTTCCTGTTGTAGCACTCACCAGGCTTTGCTGTACTGGCTTGATCATTGTTACTTTCCTGTAGGAGACTACAGTCTATAACCTCAGACAGGCCCCCTTTTTACTGTGCTATCATTCACCTCTCTATCAAGCACATGTCAGGTATAAAACAAATTTTGTTGAATTAGTGAGGACGACTTTGACTAGGGGTAAGATTATATTTCGTTTGCATGCTCTTTGGGATGTAATGTGATTTGAGTGGTCCCA